>NC_062283.1:127572673-127874718 GCF_902655055.1 Lutra lutra | reverse complement strand
TTCAAATATCATTACCTTGTTGCTTCTTCATGTGCCAAATGCAAAAGTGTGGGGTTCTGAGGACAGAGCTGGGGTCTGCGTGGATGTCCTTTGGCCATTGCTGTGGGAAACGTAAATCAGAGCTTCCTTCTCTCCTCCGGCGGAGGGGCTGTGACTAGCTGGGCTTCTCTGGAAGACTTGGGGTCCCAACAGGCACAAGGCCCACATGTCCCGGCCATGCTTCCTGGCCTAGTGGCCCTTCTCTATCTGGAGAAAGGAAACTTGCTTTTCTTTCCTCCTGTCCCTCTGCTAGTAAGTTCTACACAGCAGGAGCCAGGAGAGTGCACACAGTTTCACCAGGTGGCTGGGGGCCAGGATGCCCTACAGGGATGAATAGAGTTCGGGCTTCCTTCCTGCCTCTTTACCATTCCCTGCTCCTAAACCTGATCTATTTCATTCCTTAATTCTACCTTAGTGCTCAGATGTATTATTAGGTGGATTTCTATTTATAAACCGTATCAATTAAGCATATAAGTAATTAGTCCATGTTCCTGAAGAAATATAAGAAAGCAATCTTATGTACTAACCATCCCATTCCAGATAGGACTCAAGCTTAATTTCAAATGTATGATTTTTTCCCCTGGTGTTAAGAGTAGCCAAATATTACTGGCCAAGTAAAAAATAAGAAACGCAAACATGACCCTCTCTCTATACTACATGTTAGAAAGAAGCATGTATTTATAAGATGTTCTTATGCTCTACCTCAATAATTTGGTATGTCTTAAGGAAATATTTTAAAATGGTGACAGGATATATGCATGTTCAAAACAGCATTATTTATTAGAGTAAAAATCTTGGATATAGCCATGTCCGCCTTTAATAGACTGGACAAGTAAATAATAGCATGGCCTTTAATGAAAAGGAATGAAGCTGCAAAAATGATCTCCACAGATGATTTTCAACGATTGTTAGTGCTGATGATATAATTTTAAGTGTGGAGGGTGTGGGCATGTTTTTACCTATCTGGGTTAATAGGCGTAAAGGAAGGAAAACACACACCATAATGTTGACAATGATTGTGTGGTTAGTGGGATTATGAGTTGTTAGTCTCCTTATCACAATCCCTACAACTCCTGCAATGAACCAGCATTACTGTTTAAGGGATGGCTTTTATGGTAAGAAATAAATGATTATAAAACATCCTAACAATGTTGTGCCATTAGGTTTTATATGCTAGGTCATCTCTCCTGGTCAAGAGTCATGGCTTCTTTTTAAAGCTGCCAAGGGCACCAAAAATTACAAAGAAGGCATGCAACACAGAACTCTCAAAGTGAGGGTATTATTATTATTTTTAAAAGATTTTATTTATTTATTTGACAGAGAGAGATCACAGGTAGGCAGAGAGGCAGGCAGAGAGAGAGGGGGAAGCAGGCTCCCTGCTGAGCAGAGAGCCCGATGTGGGGCTTGATTCCAGGACCCTGAGACCATGACCTAAGCCGAAGGCAGAGGCTTAACCCACTGAGCCACCCAGGCACCCCGGGTATTATTTTTTTCTAAAAAATATTTTATTTATTTATTGGACAGAAAGAGATCACAAGAAGGCAGAGAGGCAGGCAGAGAGAGAGAGGAGGAAGCAGGCTCCCCATTGTGCAGAGAGCCTGATGCAGGGCTCGATCCCAGGACCCTGAGATCATGACCTGAGCCGAAGGCTGAGGCCCAACACAATGAGCCACCCAGGCGCCCTTCAAAGTGAGGGTATTACTAGCATCCAATTTTCACTAGAAACTTCCGAATGAGTTGTACTGCATAAACTTTTCCTTCAGATCAATAGTTAATAAATGTTATCAGAATGGAAGGAATGGTTGGATTGCTGATTAACAGAATGTGTTATAGAGAGCCTGCCGTCGGCATCAATGAAAGTTTACTTCTTGGCTTACACTACAGGACACCTGTAAGGTGATTTGGGTCTTGGCTGAGCTATTTGGGGCCTTACATGGCACAGACTTTGGTCCATCATGGCCCAGTTTGGGATTGCTCTGTTCTCTTGCAGACCTTACTTGCGCAGGCAATAGCCAGACGATTTCAAATTAGTGGCGGCCTCCCTTGGGATGGAGAAGCTGTATAATTAAAGGTCTAGGTCCTAGCACATTTAGTTTGATGCAATCTTCTCTTTTCCTCTGAAGAGGCTAGGTCAAACAGAGGCTTCGGGTCATGTGTGGACGTGACTGTGGTCTCTGCATCTCATTTTACTTGCATTTCAAAACTGCCCATGATGTGCCACAATAGGCACCTCTTTATAAGAGGAGGAAGATTGCAGTATGGAAGGAAAAAGAACTCTATTAGGGTTGGTTCATAAAACTCCTGACTCTTCCTGTGTAGGCTGAGTCCAGTTTTACTCACTCCCTCCTGCCATTTGCTTCTCTGAATTTTGGAGCAATCTCGTTCTCTGATTAATGGCAAGGGAATGACCAAATTGAAAGAGCCGTCAGTATGAGTATGAGTTGAGAAAGAAAGATGGGAACAAAGGAAGAACTCCCTGTCTTCTGCATATCCCTGTATTGTACCCTGCAGCTCAGGAATGTTTTCCATCTCAACTAATCCTACCAGGGATTTAGGAGGCTCGAGTCCCCCCCACAGATGCTTTGTGGCCTTATCTTACTGAATCCTCACAAGCAGCATTAGAACTGGGTATTTATTTTTGAAATCCCCATTTCATAGATGAGGAAAAGGAGGTGTGGATTGGCTAAAGTGGAATATGACATTCCCACTAGCTCCCACTAGGGCAGGATTCTAAATTATGGGCCTTCCACAAAGGGCTGTTACAGAAATCACTTGAGAACCACCATCCTGTTCGTGAACAATGTAATTCCCAAACTGCCTCTGCATTTCCCTGTGTATGGGTTGAGAGCCTGCCCCAGTCCTCAGGGTGTCCAGGCCCCTGGAGTCACTAATAGTTTAGAAAGTCCCCATGAAATCAAGACCTGAGGCATTCTTCATCTTTACCTCAGACTTGCTCAAACCGAGCCAAAGAATGAACGATGAAGAAAGACTGTAGTTTTGCTGGGGTGTGTCTTCCCACCATGTTCCCAAGAAATAGGCTAGAGTGGGAAAATCCTGATGGAAGCTTCGAGGATCTCTAGCAATGCTGCACTGCTCATTGTCTCTCTTGGCAGGTGACCCCAGTCACTCTACCCCTGCTTTTAAACATGCCCACTTTATCAGGTAGACGAAACCCCCAGTTCTAATGGATCCTGCAGGCTTTTAGGCAAGATTAAAGTGTTGTAAGTGAACACTTACAAATTCAGGGACTCTCTGGGGACAAAGACTTTATTGTAGAAAGGTAACAGGGAGTTTATGGAACAGAAATGAATGTAAAGATCCAAGAAATGATGAAGCAGTAGAGAATCATTATTCACTGAATTGATTGAGCCTCTAATTCCAAGTGAAGTTATCATCAAGTTATTTGGAGAGGAAGTAGTTTTATTGTTCTTGGAAACCCCTTACTGGCCTTTTTAAAAAAACAAAACCAAACACTGAAGTTTCTCTTTAACAAAGGAGTTGGTAATTACTATTGGTGATTTATACCGGAGGCACCTGCCCAAGTACACGGCTCTGCCTGCAAGAATATTAAAGGGTATTTTAGGTACCTTTGATGGGGGGGGGCAAGACCTCCTGGCGAAATATTTTTGAAAAAATACAGGTTGTTTATTTCATGTTCTCAGTTACATTTTCTAAATTCTTCGCTGATTCTCTAGGTAATTCATAATTTACTTCAAAGTGAGTGCTTGTATACTCACCTAGATCATCTGGGGGCTCACCAATATCTTGTTTTCCATTCCCTCTTGCGCACATGAGAGACAACAATTCCCAGCCTCTTCCGGCCCATGGATCGTGAGTGGAAATGCCATGTGCCACTTCTAGGTGGAGGCATCGGGAAGCCCTTCTGCAACCCTTGAACTCTCTCCTTCCTAGCCAACCTGGTCTGGAAACCATGGGTTAAAATGGTGGAGCCAGAATGTGGCAGCAGCGTGATTCCTCAGTCCCGGGTTGGCAGGGAGCTTCCCGAGAAAGCTGCAGGATTCACCACAGACTGCAAGAGGGAGGAAGCAAGCTTCCTCTGACTTTGGAAGCCCTTCATGTTCAGGGTGAGGCTGTCCTGAGGGATACACGAATCCTTTCACAGGGTAACCTCCTAGTGAACCCCCTCTCTACTCTTCCCTCATCTATTTTGGAATATTTTTCTGTTTTCCAAACCTACTTGGAATCTAGCCCAGTAAAAAGAAATTGCCGAAAACAAGAGTTTTCTGGACATCTGGAACAGTTTTCGAGATCTATCTCAGATTGCCAGGTATCTGAATTTTGTCCACAAGGTCTTGATAATGGTCTTGTGTTTTCCTACACATGAGTGACTCGTGCCCTGGAGGCTACAACTTGCCATGGAACAAATGAAGGATGGGTGCCTCTTTGGTTTTCTCCATTCAGACTATCCAAGCTAAGAGTGACTGGTATAGCTCCCTAGGCTTGTATGGCTTCCTAGGACAACCAGTCGTTTTTCTACCACTTTTGTGATTTTGGCCATATCTTTATACCTCCTCTGTTATATTCCACTTAATGTTTTTGTCTAAGAAAATTCACTTTTTAGCAAATATATTTTAAAAGTAACTACTTTGCCAGTATTATAAATGGAAATCCACTATCACTTGCTAGAAATATAATTTCACTACAAAAGTAATTATAATAAAAAGTTTATTAAATTCAAACTAGTTATTGTTACTTGCTGCTATAGACTGTTGGTGTCCCTCGCTCTCTCAAACTCATATATCGAAGTCCTAATCCCCAGTGTGGTGGTTTGTGGAGTAGAGTCTTTGCAAGGTAATTAGGTTTCCATTGAGGTTATGAGAGTGGTCCTTTTAAGAAGAGGAAGGAATGTTAAAGTTCTCTCTGTCTTCACATGTATGTGCAAGGAAAGACCATGTGGGGCCACAGTGAGAAGGTAAGCATCTACAACCTGGGGAGAAAACTCTCACCAGATGCTTAATCTGTGGCGAAATAAATTCTGTGAAATAAATTCCTGTTATTTAAGCTACTAGCCAATGGGACTTTGTTGCAGCAGGCTGCTGAATATCCCAAGGCTGAGAGCTACCCTTGCTTTGAAATTAAATTGAGGAGAAAAGCAACTGTTAGAGGCTAAATGCATAGCAACCCAACCTGAGACTTTCTAGGTGATGCAATTAGGATGGAAAGCAAATGGAATGGAGAATAAATTTCCTAGCATTAAAACCACATAGAACCTCTGGTGGTATTTGTCCCACACTTGGGTATCCATGAGCCCGGGCAAAGGAGAAAATCAGAAATGTACTTCCTGGGACCTTGGGTAACTCTCAAGTGGCGCCTTTTTCATATGCATCGCATGTGCCTCATATCTTTTTCTTTTCATGTTACTTCTATCTAATTAATCTTCATGAAATGTTATGATATGAAATTAGAGAAAAAAAATCAAGCTCTGTTTCATAGAAGGCCTGTATCACTTTTCCACATTAGCTAAAGAGAGGGAAAATTTTGCATGAAATACGTTGCTCCTGTACATGAGTAAAAGCAAAATAAACAGCTTTAACTATTCAAGAACAGCTGAGGCACCAAAAGTTGCGTTCTCACTGTCTTTAAGTCGACATGTTTTGCTTAGCATTGAATAACTTGTTTAACATAATAGCATTAGAAAATGCAACTCTGAGTAGTTTTGCTTGTTTGATATGAGAGTTCTTCTTGTCCACTTGTCCTGAATTCCTTTGGAAGCTTAAAGATGGAGTTTATCTATCAGCCTTGGTGATGATAGGACTGTCAAAACTCAATATGGAACTTGTGAACGAATTCTGCAAGTGGTATAAGAGCTCATTTGCAAACTCAAAGCAGCCCATTTCCCTCAGATTTAAAGTAGAATGCTGTGTTAGTTCCAACAACTGCAGGTGATGACCAAAGGAAAATCTCTCTTCTAACGCAGGGCATTATCTGACACGTTTGCTCCTGGCAAGATGCAGGAGAACAAAGATAGAACCTAAACCCAAGTTTACTTCTGCCACTTGTCATCTGTGAGGAAGTGTTTTGCAAACGATAATTGCTCATACTGAGTTTCTCGGGCTGTTGGCTTTGAATATTCCCATTTAATATCTTTTTCTACCCTTGTTATCAATTGTTTTCCTTCATTTTCATGGTATCCCATGGACTGTGAGCTCAACAATCTGGCTATCTCAAGGGCCCCATGATTCAAAGGCTTAAGCCTTGAGGAAAGTGGCTGGTTGTTTGACTAACCAAAGGGTGAGGAGAGAGCAGGAGGCTTGGGTGTTTCTCCTTGCTCTGGGGCATGCTGATTGCCTTCTGGGGGAGTGGACAGAGATGCAGTTTTTTCATTCCCAAAATGAGGGATGGTGCCTCCCCTTCCCAATCTTTTTTGATGTAGCTTAATGTCTCAGCCCCATTATTTTCATCATCCTTTGTCTTTTTATTTTATTGGTTTTTTAAGCGTTTCTGTACTTTTGTTCCAATTTCTATGGTCAACTACTTCCATTTCTCCTCTTTAGTTTTACAGCTCCCTTTTTCTCACCTTCTTGTTATTTCCTCTTTCGTCTCCTCAGTAAACATGTCTACCTCCTTTCTCCATGTTCCTCAGACTGTCTTCTGCGAGCTGGCTACTAAAAATGTCCAAGCATATGGAGGAAAGGGAAAGGTGGGGAGGTTGATGGAGCAAAAACATCATCCTCTTTCCACTCGGATTCATTGTGTACTGCGTTTCTTGGCAGCGCAAGAAACGCAGTACACAGTGAGGTAGCGCCCTCCTCAGAGGGCTCAGCCAACTGCCAAAATGGCACCTGCCTGTTTTGTATTCCCTAAGTCAGGCTGGATCCTGAGCACCACCCCTCCTCTTTCCTGCATTCCTTTCTGCCATTGTTAAACATGTCATTATTAATTGCTAGGTCTCAAACTGAGAATCCTGGCATGAAGGGAGCTTCCTTCCCTGTTTTCACTTGCTAGAATAGTAGTAGCCCATTTCATTCTCCATCTCTGCTCTGGGCTGAGTCATCTTATCTCACTACCTCCTGTGGATTCTTATCTTTGAATCCTATCTAGTTGTATTCCTCCAGACTGTTAGCCGCAATTGAAAGTTTCCCCCTTCCTGTTCCAAAAGCCAAATTCCATTTTTCTTTCAACTTCCTCCTCAAAGTATTCTCTGTGAGTAAGGGGTATAAACAGGGCCATAAATGTCCACTAATGTTAGTGGTCTTCAGAAGGGCTGATCTTCCTGCCTGGGCCCCACTTCTGGCTGCTGACCGTGTGTTTGCTCTGGGGCATCCGCCAGTGTGGATCCTGTCCCATGACTGACTGTTGGTGGTCTCCAGGAACCCAGACAGGGCTTGGCTCACACTGATTCACCCTTGGAGGGCTCTGCTCAGTGCAACCAGGTGATTTCCTGTACTGTGTACATGTACAAACTTCTTTCTAGAGCAGGATCTCCCAACATAGGGGAACTCCCTGTCAGGAGAAAATTATGAGCCTGTGCCTCTAATGTATGTATACCTCCTGATTTACGGATAAAACATATGCATGTTCTACTATTTCAAAGTATATATTTTATGTATATATTTATCTACTATTTCAAAGTATATATATTTATGAGGTTATCTATAACTTTTAAAACCATGAGCTAGGGTTGCAACAAAGTTTTAAGCATAATCTTTATTTAGTATGAAAGACCGTTTTGCTCTTGCTGAGATAAGTATTTTTAATAATACTTTTAATGAAGGAAGTGTGATTTAATATGTCAGTTCTGATGTGATCATTATTGTTTTGGTCTCACGATGTGGATGATGAACAGCTCTTACAGTAGAAGTGTTAGCTTTGCTAGTTTCTTGTTGTTTACTGATCCTCATTTACTAGTATTATTTTTATTTTTATTTCTTAAAAAATTTATTTATTTATTTATTTATTACTAGTATTATTTTTAATCCACAGTTTCTTTAAAAGAAACCTTTTGAGCTACTTGACTGTTTTGAGAAGTGTAGCTTAATTAAAACTAGATTCTATGAGCTGGAAGGCCACTTAGCCAGGCACATGTGAGCTGTGATACACTGCAATTCCCTGACCCCACTATCCACCAACGGAACCCTCTCCCTTGGGACCCCTCCTGAGCTGTCAGTGTGGCCTTGACCTCTTGACTATGGATAAAATGAGGACGCCAGTGCCAAGCCCTATAGTAGATACTGATAAAGCTTAATTCATAAAAAGCTTTTCTTTTTGGATTAAAGAACTATAAATAGAGATTTTTAAAACTTGTTTCCACATCCCAGTGGGACATCTCATGAACTTTGGAGACCACTGAATTTGTCATTGTTTCCTTACATATTCTGAGTCTAACACTTTCTAGGACCAACCCTGTCCCCTTTTTCTAGCTCCCTTCCAGTGGTTTCCCCTGGCAACCCTCCTAAGATAAGCCATTCTCAAGAAAATGTTGGTGACAGTTTCTTGAGAACCCCTCCCCACTTTCCTCTGCTGTTCCCAGCCCTCCTCCTCAGGAGTTCTTAAATAAAATTTGGATGTGGTTATTTTTTCCAGCTAAATTGACTTGAATTTACTTTAGTAAATGGAGGGAGAATTTAGCATGTGCCCAGTGCTTTTGGGAGCCCATCTCATGCCACCTTCAACAACCAGAGGAGACAGATATAATATGAGGCTCTAAGACCCAGAGATGTCAAGTGATTGGCCAAGGTAACAGAACGAATAAAGAGGAGAACCGGAATTTGAACTCTGGGCTTTTTGAAGATTAAAGTTCACTCATGTTGACTTCTATCAGGGGTTCACTGATGAGAACAACTGGGCAGGGGCTTCTGACCAGGAAGCATGAAAGCATTACTTTCTGACAGACCAGGAACCTCTGACAGATAAGGAATTTTTCCAGGGAAGCTCATCTCTCCATCCATCCATCCATCCATCCATCCATCCATCCATCCATCCATTCATCTATCCATTCAATGAAAAATGTTTTACCTGCTCTGAGTTAGGCATTGAAGTAGGCACCAGGGATATAGCAATGAAGGCAACACATAGGCTGAGATGAAGAAGGCTGGGGGTGAGGGAGAGCGGTCTCTATTTGGGTAAGTGTAACTACGGGTAGAGCCAAACAGGGAAGGAGATGGAGGTGGGGAGGGCAGAGCTTGGAACAACAGTGTTGTCGGGTTGGTGTGTGTGGTTTAAGATGGAAGCTGTGGATAATTTTTGGAAGTTTGAAATCCTCCTTAATGTCCTGCTATTAAATGGTACCCATGTAGGCTGGGACAGCTAAAGTGCTGGGCAACACTGCACATGGTTCCTGAGGCACTATGATCTCCCTGTTCCTTATACCATTTTTCTGCGAGCTGGGAACAAACAAAATGCTGTGTACTTACTCTGTTGAACTGATTCATATTTGGTTAAAGATCTATGCTCCATTGAGAATGGTTGTATTACTTATAGCTGATTAAAATGAGACCCTTGATAAAGATCATAACTTTGTTTTATAACCTCAGCTTCTCTCTGAAAATTAGATCAATTCACATTATTCTTTCAACAGTGTCCTTGCTGGGAAGCCAACCCAAGTAAGCATGAGGCCTATCTATTATAATATCCACTCAGGGCCCTCTGGGACCTTTTCTTCTTCCTCCTTCCCCAGATGTTCAGGACGTACACAGAGTTAGTCAACCAGACATCCAAATCCAAGTTTTGACAATTGCTAAAGAATTGCTTCACCACAGCAACAAGACAGGGAAGGTTTCCTGTTATAGTAAACCCCATAAATACACAGCCTCAACTGCCATATTTACTATTAAGTCACCTGAGCCCAGAACAGGGCTTGACACATGGTAGCTGCTCAATAAATATTTGTGGAAAAAATGAATAAATGAGTTTTTAAGTAGAGAATAATGTATTGTGTTGTGCTTTGTTCATTGCCACTGATCTGTGTTTTTCGGCTTTTATTTGCTGAAGAAAATGTTAAGCAATGAAGGAACTGTTTACTCTTTTAAGTAAAAAAAAAAAAAGTGTGTTCTTTTGTGCTTAAATTGGTTTGGGTCATAGGAAGTAGCCCTGAAGGTAGTTATTCTGGGCTATTGACAGCTGAGATACATGCATGTACTCTCAGACCAAGCCTAGGCAGATCCCTTTTATCCCTTGTCTGCTGCAAGTATTGAATTATTTTCTTTTAAATGCTGGTGGGCAATATACCAAATGTATTGTGTTGGGGACATTTTTTTTCCATTCATTTCTTTTAAAAATCCATGTGTGTTTTCAGGGAAATGTAAGCCATAAGTTTCTGATTCATTTACACTTAACTCCTCAAAATGTGGTTTTGTGAGCACTCTTTGATATCCAAGAAGCCTTATGATCCTTTTTACTATACTGTTCCAGCCTTTTTCCCTTCCTAGAAACGGGAAGTTGCATTTGGCCAAGGATATATATTATCATGTACCAAAATGCTTAAGTTGGACCCAAACTCCAAAATTTGAGAAGGCTTTAAACTTGAGAAAATGTTGTCACAGCTCGATACCTTTTCCCCCATCAGCTAGTGCTGCAAAACCCCCAAAAGGACAAGGGAACAATGTGCTGGCTATTGCTTGGGAAGCTTTCTCATTCATTCTTTTGAGAGAGTTCCTGGAACTTCTTTTTTAAGGAAGTAAATGTGTGTGGCTTGCAGTGGGTTTTAGTTGACAATGGGACAATCAAATATCAGTTTTTCCTTCTTATATTTGAATACCAATAATACTTTTTTCAAGTGGGGGCAGATAGTAGTAACATGATATATGTTAAGATGAGCATTTGCAAAATTTAACTATTTGAAGAAAATGAACACAATCTACATATTAGTCTTCTCTTTCCCATGATCTGGACAGAAGCTTTAAGTCCTCAACACAAGTATGCAAGATTGTTGAGCTGAATATAAATCACCTGGTTCCCGTAAGAAAAATATTGTAAGTAGTAGTTACATGTAGCTAGTACAGAAATTTTTTTTTTTCAGAAAGTTTATCTTAAGCTAAATCATTATCAGAGTATTTTGTCTTGCAGTTTTCCAAGGAAAAACAAAACAACACATGAGAAACTGAAACCTGTCTAGAAACAAAATGTTCTGAATCTCAATGTCCTAACTTTACAATACACATAACTATGAAAGTATCGCACATCTTATTTGGTTGCACATCACATATATTTAGGCCTTTTTCTAGTCTTTAGACCTTGCTAAACACCCATTAACCCCATTTTCTGTAACAAATTAGTCTGAATGCTGAGCCGGCAAACAGCTGCCATGGGTCGCACGAGAAAATAACTCGAGAAATGAGAACATGTTATTGGTTCCTTAAACACTGGAGGTCAAGACTTTGAGAAGACAGGAAACGAAGTGCTTTGGGGTTTTGCCAGGAGGCTTCATCAGTTTCAGCTGTGGATAAAGGCCCTTCTCTAACACCAGGGTTTCCCTCCCCCCCCCCCCCCCGCCTCTATGTGAGGGATCATGGGCAGATTTCTAAGGAAATCACTGGAAAGACATCAGAAGATGACATCCACTCTCTTCAACTGTCTTACCTCATGTCATTCTGAGTATATTTTCTTCTTGGTTACCTGCAGTTAACTGGTCTTCCCCAACTTATCATCCATTCATTAGACTGGGGCAGCCTTTCAGACTTAGATAAGAAAGGACCCACCTGAAGATAAGAGGAGGCTGTGTTCCCAGTTCCACCATGGGTGTCTATATGACAGTGCACCTGCTTTTGTCTAAGAACTTATCTCAAATGGACAGTAAGATATGGAATGGCTATACTTTGCTCATAGAGTCAGACATAAATAATTCAAGGAACAAAGAACTACGATACTTGAAGCAATGTCTTGCGATTGATTTAGGCAGTTTTGCGTATCACCACATTTTTTCCTAGTTCTTTGCTTCAACTGAGATTCTTAATCTGTTTTTGCAGCCGAAAACAGGTAGAACATCTCAACCAAGCAATATTGTACAGATCTTGCCAAAGATGGACATTTCCAGCTATGTTCAAGAATCACATTTTTCTGACTACATTTTCCAATCATTTTGTGATGATAACAAAATATCTCTAAGGCTGTGACATATTTATTATGACTCAATCATCCAGTCAAATTCATTGGTGGGTAATTCTTAGAAATTGGGAAAAGTCATCAAGTGTTATTGACCTTCCCTTGACTGGTGGCATTCCTATCCTGAGCTCTTTGATGCAACAAAAGCTCAGAGTGAGGAGAAATGGATGTGTTCCTATTGATAGAACCATCTTAGAAATGCAGTGCTGGGCACTTTGGGGAGCTCAATTTTAAAAAAAGTCAATGGTGGGGTGCCTGGCTCAATCGGTTGAGCTTCTGACTCTTGGTTTCAGCTTGGGTCATGGTCTCAGGATTGTGGAACTGAGCCCTGCATCAGGCTTTGTGTTCAATGTGGAGCCTGCTTGAGTCCTGTCCTCTGTCCCTCTCCCTCTGTCCCTGCCATCTCTCTCTCTTTCCCTCTCCAAATAAATAAATACATAAATTTAAAAAAAAAAAATCAATGGATCAATATGGAGAAAAGGTGGGAGATTATTAACTATTAGGTATAAATTAAGAAATTATAATTCTCCCAAATGATTAGAGTTATAGGAAGAAGTGGAATTTCCCAAAATAGTGGAATTAATCTGTCATTAGTTCCCTACTCTTTCACCATCCTGTCCTGTAGCACCAAGTCACCAGAATTTAGGGAGAATGTGGAAAAAGAAGTCCAACGCTAAGATAGAGTTGATTTTGCTCAGCTCTCTCCTATATGGAGCAGTAGTGATTCATGCCTTCCTCGGCTGTCACACTGTCAGCATCCGCTAATCATAGCCCCATGATCACAGGACTTGTGGGCATGAACAATTTCCAGGAGGTACAGAACGGCCCAAGGACCTCTCAGGCAAAAGCACTGGTTATTCCATAATTCATTACACCCCTTCCTCATCATCTTGACATGTGCTTGAAATAATAGCTTTCTTAAAATGTTTGAACATGTCAGTGGACTAGATCCTTTAACTGTCTTTGCTACATACATTTTTGCCACAATAAGTCCTCTTCCTTTTAAATGAACATTTTGGGCTCTTTTGATGAAGCTCATTGGATTTGCTTCTTGAAGACTATCAGAGGATACGGTGATGGGATTTCAAACACAAGCTGGTTCCTCTGTGTTTTGCATTTATATGTTTTAGAAGACCCAGAGCACTAGAGTGAGGCTCTTTAATGCTATTGTTAAGTAGCATATATTTGGTGTTTAAATTTGTGTATTTTTTTTTTCTTTTTACACTAGTAAGGTCATTTAACTCCCACTCCTCCTCAAACAGAGGTCTTCAGCAACTAAAGTTAAGTTCCTCTAGTCAGACTCTTTATCCAGCCTGAGGCAGGAGTCAATAACTTCTAGTTACTATGATATAATTAGTTTCTGAATTCAGTAAATACATATTTATTGAATGCCTACTCTGCTGTGCATTGCAATAGACATCAGAGAGTCTACAGTTTCTGGTCCCACGGGAGCCCAGAATGAAGAACAGACATTTACCACTTGAAACAAGTTATCTAGTGCCTAGTCTCTGTTGGGTTGTTTCAGGGAGGGTTGGTAGATTGTAAATACTGGAATTCAAACATAGAAAAAGAAGTGTTACCTATTCCTTGTATGTCTTGGCTGAGTCTCCTCAGTGTCTAGAAAAATGAGAAGGTTGTATCTATGTCGGGCATGTCTAGTGTCAAGTGTTATCCCGCTAGGGATTCTTAGCTCTTTAAGTTGTATTTCAAAACTTAAACCAAAATTGATCAGTTCTCACATTTTAATATACACACATAAACCTGTTTCCCCAGTCCTTTCAACAAACCTGTGTAGGGATTAGTATTATTCCTTTTTATAAACGAAGGCATAGGATCAGTGTGTTTACTTGATTTACCTAAAATAAGTTAACCTAGGTGCTATGTAGGGCCTGGGTTTGGCCCCATGATGTAATGCCTATACCCTTTTTGTGCCAATTAATGAGAACAACAGTCAAATGTGAAGACAGGACATTGTTTTAGTTTGGGATTATTTATGGGTATTGGTGTGATTTTCACTGTACTTAATGCATCACATGCATGAGTCAACTCTGATACATTATGTGAGAGGCACACTGAGGCAGAAGAACTTCCAAATCATTTAACTATGATTTTAGAAATCATTATTTTTCCTAACTATGCCTTTTTTTTTTTCATGCCCTGTGAACTAGTAATAGTTTTAACTATTCAAGGAATTGATACTGTAAAGCCTAATTGTCATGAACGGATCATTCAAAAAAATACAAAAATAAAGAAAATATTGAAGGGTATTAATTAGCAATATATAAATTTAAATAATGAAAAGATAAATAAAATAGCAAAAATCAAAACTCAATAGTTATCATAATGAAATAGATCTTTTATATTTTGCTGACAAAATATAAATTAGGACAAATACTTAGGAAAATGGCTGGGTGCTATCAACAGCCAGAAAAATATTTGTGTTCTTTGACCTTGTAGTCCCACTTCTGGGAATCTACTGTAAGGAACAATCCAAAATATCAGGAAAACTATACCTGTGAAATAGCAGAAATAACATGTGTCCAACAGGTAAATTCATTGTATTTTATTTGCTTGATGCAATTAATAGCCATTAAAAAGAATGAATAGTGTAGGATACAATTGTTGGCTGAAAATACAAAACTAAAATGTACACAAATTTTTCATGTAATTACAAAAAGGAGAAAAGCAGATGCATAAGGGGGAAAAAAGGTAGAGGAAACTAAATCTAATACCAACAGAGGTTTAGTTAGGGTCATGGGACTTCTTGGTGGTTTTCTCTTCTTCTATTTTCCAAAATTTCAGTAACGTTATTTATATTACTTTTATTCAAATTATCAATAAAAATATGTCTAATTGAGTTGTTCTCCACAGCTGTGTTGAGGCTCACTGGTAGATTTGGGAGTGAGTGGGAGGAAAGGGGTGGAGTTAGAGTTAGCAAGCAGAACATGTCACAGCAAGCCCTGTCCCCTGCACATAGCTGCCCATGAAAAGGGACAGTTACTGAGGGGAGTGTGTTCTGCTGAAAGCTCTAGAGAGACATTTTGTTGGCAGAAATTTTAATAAAGTCTACCTTTATTCATCTGTTTCTTCATGTAAAGTACTGGAATCATAGTATTTGTCTGACTTCCTTGTAGTGTTGTTGTCAATGCAACTGTGGTAATATGTATGAAATTACATTGTGTACTAAATACCCCATTCCATGTTAGTGACTATTGTTTCAAATTAATTAATAACAGTAAGATTTGAGTTTTGGTTTCATTACCTGAAAAACAGCAATCATAGTTTTTGTCCTGTTACCCCTCAGGCTTATTGTTAGAATCAAATGAAATAATGTATGTAAATGAGTTTTGTTGACACTAGTGTTATAGAAATGAAAGCAGTTATTTTTGACTGCACACCTGGTTCCCAAGATATTGTGACTTTTGGAGTAATGTGAGACCTAGGCTTACAAAATGTGGCCAGTTTCAAACTTTTGGGTTCATACTTTCTCTGTGGCAGAGAAACACATGTTCCAAAAAGGATTTCCTTCTAGCTCTGGCTGGGCCAGGCTAAGAAAATACTGTCGATGTCAATGCAGTAAGTTAGTTGTTTAGTGGAAGAGCTATGAAAATAATTTGCAGTCAGGATGAGGTGTCACAGTGTGAGCCATTTATCTGAGGACAGTTGTGTCAGCTGAAGGAACAATAATGGTCCAACCATTATCCTGTAGAGATGGGAAGCAGCAGCCATCAATGTGCTAGAAAAGATGTGGAACATAAAGTCGCCACCAGCATACCAACTTTTGGGACTTCCAAGATGTTTTCAGTCAGAAGTCCAGAATATTCCACAGAAAAAAATCCATTCAGAATAAATCCCATCCAAATAGAGCATATTCTGCCAACTTCTCCCTTTAAAAGTCAGGTCTACAAAAGAATGCTCTCAAGGTTCTTATTACTCTACAAATGGCAGGTTAGAAAGAAAGGATGAGGAAAAAAAAAAAAAAGGTAATCTTCCTAAGGTGTTGGCACCAGAGTCATTTGTTTTCAAGCCACAGCTTCAATGCCAAGAGCTCTGTGTGCAGAAAAAAATACTGACATTTGAGCCAATATTGGGCAGGTCTCCATTTGCTTATAGACTCAGACAACAATTTGGAAGTAACCATTTGGATTAATTGCTTTTGTAGAATGAAATTAAATCTCCTAGGGATCGCTTATGTTCAATAAGTGAGCTGGAATGAAGGTAAGTTCCTTCTATACTTTGTTTAGGAAAGAAAACAGCCTTCATAACATTTTACATGGACTAGAGAGAGAGAAGTATGGAGATAGACCACAAGTCACACATGACAGAGGAAAATCCCTTCTCGGGACTTACTAAGGTGGGCTACCTTCCCTCATCAAGAGCTCTGCACCCTCAGAAATGACCTCCCTATTCCATTCAGGAAGCTCATTGGCCTTCCAGTTTTACATGAACACAGTTTTCCTGAGAAGTCTGTTTAAGATCAAACCCACCCACAAAAGAGAAAAAAAAAAAATTGAAAGGAGTTGGGGGAAGGAATGGAGGAAAAAGGAACTTAAACCAAACGTCTATTTTAAAGGAACAAATATACTTGACCAGATCTCTTTTTGTGACAGAGTAAGGGCTCATTGGAACCAAAGTCTACAAAGCACAGCTTTAGTGTAAATGCTTTGTGTCAGACAGACTTGGGCCACGGGTTCAAATAACAGTCAGTTGACCCTCAGTTTTCCTATCTGTAAATGCCAAGTTATGAAAATTAACCTGGATAATGCCTGAAATGCCTAGAACACCAATGTATCTGATATATTTTGATATACAGATGGATATATACAGAGGTATCATACTCAAGCAGTATAATAGCTCTGGAATGGTTAGATTCATAAGTTTTTATGAATTGGATCAGCTTTTAAGAGATTCTACATGGAGGGCTATGAAAAGGACCCCAGTAGTAAAAGATCTTACAACATTTGTATTTACCTCTTATTTTATTGTCTTGTAAATTGGGATTCTTTTTGCCTTAGTAGAGCATATCTTGTTTTTAACTTTAATGTTAAAAATATTTTTCATTTTGTGTTTCTTCTCAACATGATAAATACAATTGCTTTATCTAACTAATTTATTTCATGGTAGAAGGATACTGAGGCCCGGGGAAGTTAAATGGCAAGGTAGTGGCCAACACCCAAATCAATTTTATTCAGAAAAAGTTTTTGTGTTAAAGTGTCTTTAAAAAAATGTCCATATTCGACAATGTTTCTCTAACTCTTCTGTCCACAACATATATCAAAGCATAGCATTTTTGCTCTCTGAGAGCTTCAACCTTGGATTCATATAATTTCCCAAGAAAACTCCCTTTCAAAAAAAGTTCTGTAACAAGTAATGTAAAAGTGATTTTTTTTTTCTTCAAAGAAAATTCCCGTTAGAAAAGAAGGAAGTACACCAAACAGGACAAAGGCAGCCAGCTGAGACCAGTGACTCAGTCTGTTCCACAAATTATAGCTCTGAAGTCAGTTTGAACAAGCGCTCACATTTTCAAGAAAAAGATTGTGACGACACCTAAGGGTGTAGAAACAGCTATGGCAGCAATTAGTTCTATAAAACAGAATTACGAAGTGTATGAACCCTAAGTGAACATGCAAGTTCAGAAATACATATTGAAACAGGGAGTTGCTGAAATCCCCGTGGTGCATTGAGAAATTATTCCCTGGATCAGTAGTGAAAGTTAAGTCTGTGGTGTGTATCCATCAGAAGAGCTTGACTGTGTGTTCAACTGTTATGACCTAGGTTGGGGAGGGAAGGTGGAGACAACACAGAAAAGCCAGGTGCCATGTTTTCCTCAGCTGGAAGAACATAATGGGCCCAAGTGATCTGTTCTTACAGGGCCTAGTCCTTGGTTTTTTTTCTAAGACTGTAGATGGTAATCCTCTGGGAAGCTCCCACTTAAATGGGTATTCTTGATGATGATGAAGATTGGTTGAGAGTCTGAGTAACTGACCTGGAGAAGTCCAAGTTATTGCCTAGAAAGTATAGCTACATTGGTAAAGATGTGTTCTCTCCAGACATCCCATCACACACATTCTTTTATCACTGCGTTCCTTAAGTTTCCCTCTTGGCCACACATGTATGCACACACAATTGTGTATGTTGGAACACCCCTTCAGGACCCTTGGCCATTTCTGTGCGTATACTTTCAGGGAAGTCTCGTCAGTTTCAATCTCTCTCACTGGGGACAGTTTCCTGTGAATCTCCCCTGCTCAGCTTACCTCCGACCACACCACACACAGCTGTCTGATTCCGGCCCGTGCTCAGCCTTCCCAGGTGCACTTTTCCTGGTCCCTGGTGTCTTGACATTCAGTCACTGTGTTAGGTGCAGAACTTGTCCCCTTCAGTGACCTTTTCTGCAGATGAAGAGGAAAACACAGTAATTTCTGCCTCATTCTCCACTCTACGTCTATGGAGCAGAACTGCTTGTCTCATTAGTGAAAGCAACTGAGAACCTTCTAGGAAAAGGACATTTGGGTCTGCTTGAACTCCTGCATAATTTCACAATGTGATTTTCCCCCTCTTATATAGCTCTATAATAGTTTCATTCAGAAGTGCTCATTAGTGTGAAGCTTTGTCACGATTCCCAAACAACCATGCAAGTCCCTTGAGACTTGGTGCCTTCCTTTCCCTACTCATGGATTGCATGGGCCCTGCAAAATGAATGGAACATGCACAGAGTATCCTTTGTGGCTAACCAGAAAATTCTGAGACTATCATAAGCTATTCCTTCTTGAAGTCTAAGACCCTCCCCCACGTGACCATTTCCTATGTAATTGTTTTAGATATATGAGAAAAATTAACAGGTTCACAGCCTTTGAAACATAATCCATATGTTGCCCACCTGAAGCTAATACAAAGTTATATACCAATTTTATATGAAGGGATCAGATAATCAACTCCTCCAGTCAAGCTGTTCCCTCTTCCATCAAGCCTCGGCAGAGAAACACACTGGGGGCGGGGGGTGATGATGGTCATTTATATTACCAACCTCTACCCATTTCAGGGGGCTACTTCAGAAATGCCAGCCCTGATGTTTTCTCTGTCAGACCCTTTTCTTTCCTCATTGTCTGTACTCCCTGGGTGATGTTATCTGAATCTGTAGTTTTAATTATCATCTCTCTGCCTACGAATATTCCTACTCTATGTCCATCTCATGTCTTCCTTCTGCACTCTGGAACAGCTCTACTGTTGCCTACCTGGTGTCTCCATTTGTAAATATTAAAGGAACAGAAAACATGCTCATTCAAACCAGACTTCACGGACTTCCCCTACCTACCCCAACAACACCCTACCTGCTGCCCTTTTCGTGTTCTCTCTACCTACCAGAAGTTACCAGTTTCCTACGCCCAGGACTAAGGAATCTTCCTTGACAAAGTCTTCTTTCTCACACCCCCTGTCACCAAATCTATTGCTCTTGCTTACATATCTGCCCAAATCTCTACTTCTCCCTGGTCTAGCTTACCTCATGTCTGGCCTGGACAACTATGAAGGTCACTCCATTCTGGCTTCCTTACAGTTTTCCACGCAGCGGCCAGAGTGATCTCACTGTTAGAACAGTTAAGAGAATTCTTAGTGTGGGTGCATCTTGCTTCCCCTGCCTTGTTTTCTGTTACACTCACTCTGTACTCCAGCCCCACTGGTCTGCTTTCAGTTCTTTAAACTATCATTCTCCTTCTGCTACAGGCTTTTCCACATACTGTTTTCTCTTAGGGCACAGCGCTTTCTCCCACTTTGAGTCTTGTCCATAGGTTAGCTCCAATGTCGGTTCTCCAGGGAAGCATCCCCAACTCTTCCATTTAAGTCAAATTCCTCCACAACACGTACATTCATGTGGCGACTTGTTCCTTTTCTTCAAAGATTCTGACTTAGATTTTCAAAATATTTGCATGTGATTTTTTTTTTTTTTTAGTGAAATATCCATTTCCTTCATCAGGCTGTAAACTCCACAGTATTGGTTAAATGTTTACTGAGAAGATAGACAATCCATTTTTACATAGAATTTGTATTTAGTTAGGTCTTTGATATACATATTTGAGAGGGAGAGGGAGAGCAGACAAGCTGGGTGGGGGAGGGAGCAGGGGGAGAGGGAGAGAGAGAATCTCCAGCAGGCTCCCCTCTCAGCAACGGACCCCGAGGTGGGGCTTGATTTCATGACCCTGAGATCATGCCCTGAGCAGAAATCAAGAGTTGGATGCTTAACTAACTGAACCATCCAGGAGCCCCATAGTCCTTGATACGTATTTTTAAAAATTCAGTGATCCAGCAGTGCAACGTGACCATAACAGATGTAAGGCACAATGATCACCAGGCAAGCGGCAATGCCTTTTTCCATTAAGTACCCAAAGCTCCTTCTTACCTTTATTGCTCCCTTAAAGGCAAGGAAGAAGCGTCTCTCCCGGGAACCTACGCAGATAGAATGATGCGGTGAAGGTTAGCAGGAGGGAGGCTTCAGAGGAGGCACTGGTGCTAGAAGGGTTCCTTTCCTTCTGGCTTTTGACCCTTGATGGTGATGCCAAATTCCTTGAATTCGTGTTTTTCACACTTTAGCAAGCATCAGACTCAAAAGGGGGCCTTGTTAAAGCACAGATTTCTGGGCCCCACCCCAAGAATTTCTGATTTCATAGTTTTGGAGTGGGAACTAAGAATTTACATTTCTAATATGTTCTCATGGGATACTGCTGCTGGTGCTGACTCTGACTGCAAAACTCATGTGTCTGAAGAAGTGTACGTTGTGCGGGCAGAGCGTGGCCCCTGGATGATTCTATAGCGGGGAGAGTTCTGACTGATCTTCATTATCTTACCAGTATTAGCACCTTTGCCAGATGTTTTCCAAAGAAGCAAACATGTTATTGGTCACTGCATTTCCAGGTATTTCAAGAAATATAGTAGACTAATTAGAATGTGTATAGCAAAGACAAAAAAATAGGGGATCTTCTGCTTGAGCTAAAGAGTATATGAGCAGGGGCGCCTGGGTGGCTCAGTGGGTTAAAGCCTCTGCCTTCAGCTCAGGTCATGATCCCAGGGTCCTGGGATGGAGCCCCACATCGGGCTCTCTGCTCAGCGGGGAGCCTGCTTCTTCCTCTCTCTCTCTCTGCCTGCCTCTCCGCCTACTTGTGATATCTCTCTCTGTCAAATAAATAAATAAATAAAATTAAAAAAAAAAGAGTATATGAGCAGTGTAATGGTATCTTTTGGCGAGGGGCAGCCTGCTGGAGTGGCATGAGGGAAGCTGATACAACCCAGCCCAGGCAGTGGGGGTGGGGCATGCAGCCTTGGGGGAAAGGGGAGCCCAGGTAGAAACAGCTTTTGTGAGTAAAATGGAATTTTAGTCTAGTAATATATTAGTTTAGATGTCAAGAGACTTGAAAGAGCACAAGATATGAGGGTGACAGTGTAATACCAGGCACAAAGCATCAGCTGATGAATGCCTTGAAGACTTGTGGTTCTGATTCTGCTTTGCCAATATAGTCCACATCCAAGGGCTTTACTTCTTTCATCTATAGAAATGAAGTTGTTAGTCTAGATCAAGTGTCAGTGAATTTTTGCTGTATGGGGCTAGAGAGTAAACATTTTTGGATTTGTGGGGCATACCATCTCTGCTGCAAATACTGAATTATGTTGAGGTAGTGTAGAAACAACCACAGATGTTATAGAAATGAGTGGGCATGGCTATGTTCCCATAAAACTTTATTAGCAACAACTGACAGTAGACGGAACTTGGTCTGATTAACCTTTGAACTTTTTGGATCGCACACTCCTATAAGTAACAACAACATAAGCAGTTAGCCTGCTTATAGGTATTTCAATAGATATATACTAATTTACAAATAATACGAATCTACAAGTATCTGATATATACATTATAAAACATACTCTAATAATAGAAGTTTAGTAGGAATATGACAAAATAAGTAAAAACAGGTGATGTAGTATTTTTTCTACATTCTAATGGATCTTCCTGTATTTCCCCTTGGTACTCTGGAAGCCACTCACCTTGATAGTTTCTAAGGTTCTTTAATGCTCTAATGTCCTATTGTTATGTGTGTGGCAAACCTTCCAGGATGCACAGCCTCCAGGTGATTTTTGGCTTAATCAACTGGAGAGTTAACTTTGATCTGTACTAACAGAAAGAAGAAAAGATGCAAGTAATTGATGAAAGAGACAGCCAAATGTGGTTTTGAAACACACCAAAAGCCCAACTCTCAGGGACTAGTTGCCTCTCTTGTCAAGGCAGTTGGCATGACCATGGCTGCAGTAGGCTGGGCGCTGGAGAAGAGTCAGTTCGATTGGCTGTGGCAAATTGGATATTAAATATGTATATGAAGAAAACAGGCCATGAACTTTTAATTATGGAAGAAACTTGTTAGTTTACCCCTTTCATGTTTCGGATGAGATCTTGGTATCCAGAAAAACTCTGTGATAGGTAGTTAGAGGCAAATATGGGCCTGGAACTCAGGACTTGAAACATTCTCGCTTAAGTCCCCTCCACAAAAAGATGTTTCTATGTCAGTGCCTTTCACTTCAGTACAACCTCCTTTTCAAATCATTATGTACTCCATGGTGAGAATTATTCAACTCCATCTGTTGACGAACATTTAGATTGAATGATTTTGTAGTCCCAAGCACACAATGGAACTGGAGCCCTTCTGGAACTGGGGAAGAAATATATGTGTTGTGGTTTCTTTTTAGTCTTTTCACTTTACCTTGAACTTGGACCATATGGGCACCTGGAACCTGAAGAAAACACATTACGGAATTGGCACGGTGCTCCAAGAGTAGTCCGTGTCCACCTTCCCTTGCAATGAGCCATCAATCTGTGGTGAATATAATGATATTTGTAAAGGAAAAGGAATGGATGCCAAATCCAATGCAAATTCTTTCATGAATTCTACTCTTTGAACCAAAAGAAATATGGAGAAATTGTATATGGGGAAAGTTCATTAGCAATCCTGCAAAATTACCCCATCCAACTCTATTTCATGGGACTTTAGAAAGGGAAAGCTGGAGCTTTATTCTGGGGTGAAGTACTTGGCTTCAGAAGAGTGGGGGTCCTGGGTCCTGCCCAGGCATCCTGCCTGAGGGATCCAAGAAGGGCAGGGCAACTAGGCTGAGACTGTCTGGGATGCGTAGGATGCTGAAGGGAGTTTGCACGTTTTGAGCAGGAATAGGTGCATCGATGTGGTGTTTCAGGAAACCAGGGCTCTGCTGAGGGTTTGGCAAGTCAAATGTGGACTGGGGGTGGCCAAGAGAGCTGTACCTCATAAGGTGAGAAAGTGATCTGCCTAACTCCCTGGTGAGTAAGTGCAGCTTGTGTAGACACATCTGGTGTCTGATTCCACACAAATCCAATGGCCAGTCTGCCTTTCTGGATGAACTTTTGGGCATTTCCCTTCCAGAAAGGCTTTAGGATGGAACTCCCCAGTGCTCTGTTCCTTTCCTCTAAGTTAATATTTCCATGGTAAGAAGTACAAAAATTTTCTGTGTGGGTGGATGCCAGGAGGGTTTCTCTTTCTCCCCACCCCACTTGAGAATAATGATGAAAATTCCCTCCCTACGAGGTCTTTTGGCACAGAAATACTGCCCATGCTGTCTGATCCTACCGTATGTCTTGTTGGTTCTTTCTTTGCAGATCTAATTTCAGAATAACTAGCCAGCTAAACACATTGAATTGTAGACCTGGAAGAGTTTTATAACTGTCCAGATCTCCCTCTCTTATACATCTTCTGGAGATTTATTTCACTCTCTAGTTCTTTTATACATCTTGGTTTCTAGTTTTGCTTTGAGTGAGATTTTGAGAATATTTTCCCCCTCTGGCTTCCATTTTCAATCACTCAATGGTGGTATATGTTAGACATACTCAGTTTTTCAACATTGTTAAAGAAGTAGTGATTCTGGATGAGTGTGAAAGGAGGGGAAAGTAGATAGGATTAGATTATAATCTAAGAATCTGATTACATTTCTGTCCTTGCTTTCTCCTGGAAATGCTAAAACTTTGCAGTAATTCTAAATTTATCTACTCCTTTCCTTTTCTTTAATGTTTGGGCTAAAATGTCCTCTTGCTCTCATATTTGAATATGGATACCTGACTTAGGAAAATCACAGCTGACAAAATTGTCTCAAATGGGCATGAGATCTGGTTCTCTGCAATTTTCCAAATGCAAAAGTTAAGGGGGAAAAGTGCATTGAAATGCATCTGGGAGAGCTCAGGGCCCTTTTAGGGGAGTGTGGCTTTGTGTGTTCAGGGTTGGTAAAAGGTTGACAAGGCTTGAACCTTGATGGTAAGTGTCAGAGGTAAACATCCTTCTGTAGCCAAACTGAAGAGGCTTACTGGGGTGGGGGAGGGCAGCATTTTCTAGGAAGTGCTTAACACAGAGCTGACAGCATCTTCTAAGACAGAAAGTAAATAGGGGTTTTGTGTTGGTCTTTGAATACAGAACTGGTAAAAGCCCCAAACAGAAAAACAAAAATCTCCCAGATACAGATTCTAGTAAAAGGCATCATGTTTTCTACCTTCATCCAAAAAAGAAAAAAAAAAAATCCATTGAGAGTAAACAGCACCTTCAATGGCTCTTCAAACGCTTCATTGCACACCTGAGTTGGTTGATTGAGTTTCCTCCACAGGCTGAGGGGTATTGTTCCCATTCTCAGGGGAAGACCTCAGACACACAAAGTAATCAGCTGAATTGTCTGCTCCTGAATGGAAGCCTTCCTGTCCATGAAAGTTGTCCAAAAGCTAATCACAGGTGATGTATGAGGACCGCATTCCTTCCAAATGCACCTTTCTTTATAAGAGAGTGTTTGCACTTTATGTAGAAAAGAATGTCACCTCCAACCCCCCACTCCCAGGCTATCCTCCAGGGCTCAGCGAAACCCTGAATCTCTTCAAGTCCTCAAGCACACTGAAGGAGAGTAATCTTTTTGTACACAGGTGAACTTCTGTCATATTGATTCAAGGACTTCAGGTGTGACTTGACTTCTTTCAAAACAGAGAGGAAACTTGGACACTGAATTCTTACATGCAGCATCATGGAGGACTGAGGGTATAACTAAATAACCAGAATCCTCATTTACCCTCCTCTGTCAGGGTTATCATTGATCTGATGGTTCTTTCTTCCTAATCAAGAGGTTATATGATATGTCATGTTTTTTCAATGCCCTTACCCTTTATTCCCCAGCAGAAATCTCACAGGTCTTTCTAGATCCATTCAAATGCACTCTCCAGTAGGTTTCGAAGACCATTTTCATGACCCATTGTCTATAATTCTTGCTGAAGTCATCATGTTTTTCTGGAATGTCAGAGTCAAGGCTTTCCGTCTGTGTTTGTCCTTACCACCACCTCCCTACATCCCCGCGAAGAGTAGCACATAATGAGTACTTAGTAATACTAACTTATATCTGTAAAGCACTTTCCTATTACAAAGTACTTTAATAGATACCCTCCTACCTAGTAATAGGGGATGAACTGAAGTGAACTGAAGTAATTGAATTGAGCAATTCCACTGTGGTGTAGAGGCCTAGGCAGAAAGAGAAGAAAAAGGAGTGGGCTTGGGAGGAGTAGGAGTGAAGATTGGGAGTGGTGGCGCGCTAATGGCGTTTCAGTGCCACAGCAGTTTCTCCCAGATGCCTTATTCCTGTTACTCCCAGTGGGTTTCTTCTCTGTCCATACAAAGCACTCTGGTCTTCAAGGCACCTACAAAACTGGAAAAATGGGTTATTGAAAAAAATGTTCTTTTTTTTTTTTTTCCTGATTAGAAGGATGCTGCCAGGAAGGACTTAAGTTATGGCCAGGACCCAGCGGTTTGTTGTTTCTGTTTTTTCCTCCTCTGCTGAGAGAATAAGCAGGAATGGAGCTCAGCTGAGCTGCCTAAAAGGAAAGAGATGTTTTTCTTTCCATGAGGGAGAAGTAGGAGAGGCAGCCGAGCAGGGAGAGGACTGGTAGGTCCATGGGTCTCTCTTTCTCTCTCTCTCTTTTTAAAAAAAAATTATTTATTTATTTGAGATAGAGACAGAGAATGAGAGAACAAGTCAGGGGAGGAGCAGAGGGACAAGCAGACATCCTGGGGAGTCCAACGGAGGACTTGATCCCAGGACTTTGAGATCAGGACCTGAGCTGAAGGCAGAGGCTTAACTGACTGAGCCACCCAGTTTATGGGTCTCTTAAAGTCTAACTGAAAGGTGAGGCCTTGGACCAGGAGCTGGAGCAGAAAGAAGTAGCAGGGATTGGAAAGAGCTTTCTTAAATCAGAGAAAAGAAAACCGGGCTTCAGTTCAGCACTAACTGGTCACAGAGAGCAAGATGATATACTTGTGATTTTTTACAGACCTCTCAAATTTCACTCTGAATTGTATCGTAAGCCCCTAAACTTAAAGATAGATTTATCGGGACACCTGGGTGGCTCAGTTGGTTAAGCAGCTGCCTTCGGCTCAGGTCATGATCCCAGCGTCCTGGGATTGAGTCCCACATCGGGCTCCTTGTTCTGTGGGGAGCCTGCTTCTCCCTCTGCCTCTGCCTGCCACTCTGTCTGCCTGTGCTCTCTCTCTCTCTCTCTTTAAAAAAGAAAAAAAAAAGATGGATTTATCTACTATTTTAATAGTTGTATTTTAATATTAAACATGCAAATCTGTGTTTTACATATTTATACAGGAAAGGGATAATTAAATAGATCTTTTTTCTATTCCTGCTTCTTCCTTTGCCTACAGTTAAATAGAGTTTCACTGTTTAGTTGATTTACTATAGATAGTAAGGCTCTGAGTAAAAAACTGTCAACTTTGATACAACGGTCTTTACCTAAAATCAAACTTACCGAGATAAAACAAATGTCTTATCTCTTTGTACTCAATGCCATGTTTTGCATACTGTCTGCCTTATGCATTTTAGGTACATAACCTAAAAAGGCATGAACCATGTCTGTTTCATTTCTCTACCATTCTTTCCAGGACTTGGGGTAGGGAGATGCTCTCTGATGGCAGTAACGAGACTGATAAGGCGGGGGGACAGTATGTCAAATTGTAGCCATTCTTCCCCAAGACTGTCTCTGAGCCAGATGAGCATGAACTTTCTCTCACCCCTCCCTCACCCCAAATTCTGACAGCAGGCTTACCTCTGAAATATTTAACAGCCAAGATTGCCCTAGCACACGTGCATTAAAACAAGCACAGTGGGAGAAGTAGAGCAGGGTCTTGAATCTGTGCTGGGGACCCATTCCCCCTTTAGTTGTTGAACTGTGGGCAGGTCTCAGGGATGGTCAGGGGGTGGGCAGAGAAGGGGTTTCAGAGTCTCTGAGCAGTAACCACTGAACAATTAGTACAGCCATTGCATTCTGTCAGCCCTGAGAGCACTGTAGTTAGTGTAAGTGAATCTGAGAGCCACCCAGTGAAATAACTGAATGTCTGCCATATGCTAGGCTGGGCACAGGGGTTGGAAAGATGAAAGAGACCCCTTCTGAGCACTTTCCTCCAGCCAGCAGAGTTGGTCATTTCTTCCTTCACACAGCTGATTAGCTAATTCCACCTCATCCCTGAGTCCTATCTCGGCACCCTGTTCATTTCCTTTAGAATACCCACACGACACGGAGTTTAAATACATACATTGGTGTGTTGGTGTGTGAGTGTATGTGCCTAAGACTTCCCAGTGGACATGACTTCCATGTGTTCACAGCTCTCATCAAGGTGCCTGACTGGAGGTGCAGAATAAATATTTGTTGAAGAAATGAATCAGTGGTCACAAAGGGAGTACTGAGTACCATAAAACCACCCTGAATGATAGAGCATCACTTCTGTAGAAAACATACCTGTATATATATGTAGCATAAAATGCTCGTTTTTGAAGCTCTCCTGGGTCACCACAGGTAAGATGGGTTTTGGACCCACCGCAGATGGGTTTCCTTTTTAAAAGTTTTTTTTTTTTTAAAGATTTTATTAATTTGCCAGAGAAGGAGAGAGAGAGAGAGCACACAAGCAGGCAGAGGCAGAGAGAGAAGCAGACTCCCTACGGAGCAAGGAGCCTGATTCGGGACTCTATCCCAGGGCCCTGGGATCACGACCTGAGCCGAAGGCAGCGGCTTAACGGACTGAGCCACCCAGGCATCCCAATAGATGGGTTTCCTAATGGAAGAACTCCAATAGTACCTGAGATTAGGAAAGTGTGTGTGTGTGTGTGTGTGTATTTCTTGTGAATAGTCAGACAAATGGAACCATCAAACTTGAGGCTATTGAGACGATTAGGCTACTCAATGTCTTGTGGATGGCCAGCTGCTTGAATGACCCAAACTTTCATGAACCCATTTAGGTCATTGGAGGAAATGACACTTTGAAGTCTCAGCAAAGATTCCCTTCTGGATCAGCCTGAGTTATGGGGGATTTTTTTTTTCCCTCAATTTATTTGACTCATTTCACTGATCCTTGCAAACATGACAAAAATAGCTTTTTGATAGTTCTTCCTCCCCCTTTATTAACTGTATGAGTCCCAAAGATCTCAGAAAGAAGCAAGGAATGGATCAGGCTAGGAAGGACGAAAAAATGCCGTCAGGACAACTTTTGCCGACTCTTCCTTCAAGTTTCACAAGTCCTGCAGAAAACCAGAAAGAAGGTTTGCCTTCAGAAGTGGAGTCTTGCTGGTGTCCTCATTCCCTCTCTCTCTCTCTCTCTGCTCCCCCCAGCCCCATGTCAGTTCCTACCCTGCTCCCCAACCCAGATCCTCCAACTCCGCCCTTCCTTTCCGTTGCCCTGAAGGGGAGGACATGAGTCAGCATTCAGACTTGAAAGTGTGAGCTGCCTCTGAGTCCTCAGAATGTAATCATTTCAGAAAATCTAGGACACACAACTACAGAGAAAGTCACCCTCCCCACCTCTCTCTGTGGCCAGACATTTACTCCCACTCTCTGAATGCAGCTTTAGCTGGGGTTGAACTTTAACCTTAACAAAAACAACAACAACAAAACAATCTGGGGGGGCCCTGCAGGGGAGCCCAAGTGCAATTGGCTGAACAGCTTTTGCAGAGAACTTCCAACAGTTTACCACTTTGAACATCTGGTGCTTGGCCTTGTTCAGCCTGGAATTTAAAAAGAGAGAGAGAAAGAAAAAAAAAAAATCATGCTCTGATCAGAATCTTACTCCTGCTCTTAGAAGCCAGAATTAATATTCTCTTACGTTCTTCCAAAAGAGGAAGTACATTGGAATTCTCCCCAGGTATCTTGTTGAAATATCCAGGCACACCTTTAGACCCATGCTTTTTGGAAGGGAACCAAATTCATTGATGGCTTTGTTGCCGCACATCCAGGCTTTTGCTTGGTACTGAGAAAGGAAACTTCAGTACATGCCTCTTGTCTACCCAGAGTGCCTTCTTTTGTCTTGGCTTTTAGAAAAGAGGCAAACAGGCTCACACGAGGAGTTGTTGCAGACTTCATCATGGATCAGACAGCTCTGAGGAGAAAATCTACTTAGACGTCTTAAGACTCAACCTGTTCAGGATTAGGAGAAAGCCAAGACCTCATCTGTTCTTGTGTATAGCAATCGGGCGAAAAGTAATTTAGAAAATTACGGTTCTTCAGCTATAGGAAGTGGGGGGGGCATTGCCGAGCTCTCTATGAACTTGACCTGCTGGGTTTCTAGCGTGCAATCTCTTGTTCTTGTTTGAAGGTCTCTTCGTCCCCCACATCCTATTAGCAAGGCAGGCTGGGTTCAGAAAGGGAGAGTGACTTGTGAGTGCTGTAAGTCCAGTTAACCGCGTTCCTATGTCCAAGTCTCTTATTGCCAAAACAGACAAGAAGCGTTCTTCCCACACTCTGAGTTAATAGACGGATCCTGGATGTAACTGACTTGATTGAGCAAACAGAAAATCAGAACTTCTCAGGCTGCAGTGGTACCCTCGGAGAAGCAGGAGGAGGAGCACCGGATCCTCCCTGTGTCGGAGGAATTAGGGAGACATGCACGTCTGTAACACTGAAGGAAGCTGAGAGGCCTACTGTGTGAGAAACATGAGGCTGAAAGACATGGGCCACACAGCCTGTTCATAGCAGATAAGAGTAGAACTCACAGCACCTGTGTCAGGCTTGGCCTTTTCCATCACACCACTTCTCAGTGGAGTAAAGCTAATCAGGCTCTGAATGATCAGTGAAAGGAGAGCGATTTTGCAGGGCCTGTGCATACCTGTAGGTGAGGGAGGGTAGAGGGAGGATGGGGTCCATGTGTATGGATGTGTGTGTGTGTTGGGATGGTGGAAGTATCCAAAATGATGACCTAAATGGTTCCACACTATGGAAAACAACATCCACTTTCTTTAACTTACGGACGACTCAGCACTCTCAGTATGAATGCAGTTGGCCTGGGGACCGTTCAGAAAGTTCTCTTGGACATTGCTCTGTGCCTGCAAAGTGCTTGGGACTCTGGGTGACTCCTGAGATGAGTAAGACTGGGGCTCTGCCCTTTTGAATTTCACAGCCTTTTTAGGGAAAGTTACAGGTACCCCCAGGCTCTGACACTAGGAGGACTGCTGCTCTGATGGGCTGACCCATCAGCCCCAGAGCACGCGGTGTGTACTGGGAGGATTGAGGACGAGCCCCATTTGTTCAGAGATCTGGGGTTGGAGATTGGTCTGCTCGGCACTTTTGGAGCTCAGGGGGACAGGGCAACTATGTGAGAGTCTTCTTAGGAAGTTGGCTCTGGAATTGGCTTTTCCCTTTGCTTTTTCTCCTAAATTTTCTGGGGAGTTTTTGAGGAGTTGTGCATGGTTAGCGCAAGTGACAGCTATGAAGATTACAGGCATTTCAGGGACATTCCTAGTAACCATCATCTAAATCAGGCAATTTCCAGTGTGCTGGAGAGTGGTGCAGCCTGAAACTGACTGATGTCAGTGTCTTAACTTCATTTATTTTTACCTACATTTATACTTTATTTTACATATATAAAAATATGTGTGTATGTAAGAGTGTGTATGTGTGTGTGTGCATGTACACATTTAATTAAAAAATTTTTTTAGCATGATCATCTCCAAAGAATAGCATATACTTATAAGGGAATTTAAGTAAATCAAAGATTTTCCTAGAGAACCTTCCTTTGTTCCTTTGTTGTTGTTGTTGAAGTCTTGTTCACAAGATCACTCTAACAAGAATCAACAGTGTATGTCCACCTGCCTTCCCTCCATCTTGCGTTCCTATCTTTTGTTTATTTATTTTTAAGACATCTGAAGGTAGAGTTGAGGGACTCTAGCACTCCAGTTTTTCTTTTTCTTTTTTTTTTTAAGATTTTATTTATTTATTTGACAGAGAGAGATCACAAGTAGACAGAGAGGCAGGCAGAGAGAGAGGGAAGCAGGCTCCCTGCCGAGCAGAGAGCCCGATGCGGGACTCCATCCCAGGACCCTGAGATCATGACCTGAGCCGAAGGCAGCGGCTTAACCCACTGAGCCACCCAGGCGCCCCCCAGTTTTTCTTTATGAGTTGTATGTCTTCTAAACTAAAGACCTGGTGAAACCCCTATTCAGGGTGCCTGCGTGGCTCAGTTGGTTAAGTGACTGCCATTGGCTCAGGTCATGATCCTGGAGTCCCAAGATCGAGTCCTGCATCAGGCTCCGTGTTCAGTGGGGAGTCTGCTTCTCCCTCTGACCCTCCTGCTCTCATGATTTCTCAAATAAACAAATAAAATATTTAAAAATAAAATAAAATAAAATCCCCATTCAATGTAAACACAAAGGAAGTCTCAGATTAGGATTATTTGCAGGGTTGTAAATTCTGAAAATAGGGGATGCTCCCTATTAGTAATGTTCATTGAGAGCTAAGAATGATCGTGCTGTTGTTCCTGACACTGTGGTCTGTGCAGAGAATTTAAAAAGGGCCAAACTCATCAGGGTGGCAAAAACAGAGAAGAAGCTTGAGAACACTTGACAATACCGAATGCTGGTGATGGGATGGAGAAATTGGAGTTCAAGTAAAATCTTGCAAGAAGCTAAATTGGGAGGACACCTTGGGAAGCTGTTTGGCACTCTCTGTTGAAGCCGGCTGTATGCACGCTGTATGGCCAGGCGAATCCACTCCCACATTTATACCCAAGAGTAGTGAAAGCACAGGAGCATCAAAAGATGTGTACAAGAATGTTCCCAGCAGCACTATTTGCAATAGCCCTCAAATGAAAACAACTCCAATATCCATCACCAAGGAATGGATAAACAAATTGCAATATATTTATACAGTGAACCACCTATAACCAGCTACAAAAACATAGATGAATCTCACAAACAGAACCTTGAGCAAAATAAGCCAGACCCAAAAGAATATACACATCATAACTCTATTTCTACAAAACTTAAAACCAGGCAAAACCAACATATGATTTCAGAAATCAAGTTTCCTTGCAGCCAGGTAGCAAGGGCAAGAGCCACAAGAGGGGCCTCTAAGGGGCTGGTTATGTTCTATTTCCTCACTTGGGTGTTGGTTACGTGGGCATGTTTGTTTTATGAAAATTCGTTAAGCTCCCACCTTGTGCACTCTTCTGTGTGTCAGAATTTAATAGTTTTAAATCCCTAAATCAAAATCATGAGAACATTCTATTTCGTTATCTGAAGTCATCTGTTTTTACTATTTCAGGTTTAGGAAGAAGTGTTTGTATTGCCCAAACCAAACTTCTGGAAGTTTATACTCTGTATCCAAATCTAAGTTTGCTTAGGGTCAAGCAACACCACAGGTGTCACAGTTGAAATTCTATTAGGTACTTACACACATGCAATAAGTATGTGGTCTAGGGTCCCATGTCACACCTTTCTTAACCTTGGAAAAGCATAGGGTGTTTCTGTTTTGGGACAAGGTATGGAAGGGGAATAGAGGAAAGGTTGGCTTTAGACAAATGGGTGCTTGAATGAAAAATGAAGATGTTGGCTGGTGTATTCCTGCTGGTTCTTGGCACGGGTTTAGTAGCTGGCTCCTTTGGTTCTGCAGTCTTCTCGGGGACTATATTAAAACCCCTGCTGTAGGACTGACCACCCAACAATTATGGGATCGGTGTTTGTTTGTTTGTTTGTTTTTTAAGTCCCTAATATGGCTTGGCTAGTTAAAGGATAAACATGAACACTGAACATGAAGTCCCTTTTGCACAAAAGGTAGATTGGGAACACCAGAGCACAGACTGAGATAAAATGCTCAAATACCAATGGTTATTACCTAGCTCTGACATCATTTGAGGTTCAAATTAAGTTTCAGGCTGACTTTATCTAGAAACCCCAATTCTGAGAAGTGTGGCCCTTGTGGCATGAGAAGGGGTCTGTGAACTTTTTAAGTGAGTGTGAATATGCAAATATGAATGTGAGTGTGTGTGTGTGTGTGTGTGTGTGTGTGCACGCATGAATGCGTACAGCGGGGGGGGGAGGATTAAGCTCCATTTCAAAGATAGCAAAGGTCCTTCTGAATTTATAGTTTCCACGTTGGTGAGAGATGTAGGAATTAAATACCTCATTTAACAAATACGATAAAATATTTTCTAGAATCTTTCTCAGAAATAATAAGTATATTTTTATCTTCTTCAGCTACAATTCTATTTATTTTTCACTGACATTTAAAAAAAAATATAGTTTATAATCTGTTTCCTCTTTCCCTAATCCCTCTTTATCCCCTGAAATCTAATCCCCACCCCCACCTGTTTGCCCAAACTGGCTCCTAGAAGTCACCAACTGCTAATGTAACATTCAATGTCCTTCCTTTTGATTTCTTTCTCACTATCCCTTCCACAGCTCTCATTATTTTCCCCACCTGCTTCTTGGAAATTTTTTGTCCTTTAGTATTTCCTGCGCTTTACTCTCCTCATTTCTCTGCTAATTTTTCCTGTTCTCCTGAAGTTTCCCATCTGCCCTTGTTCCTCCTCATGCCCCATTACCCGAGGCTCGGTCCTTGCTCTTCTACTCTTTTGGCTGGCATCGCAGTATGTGGACATCGTCTCTATTCTCACAGCTGCGACGAGCACACGGGGCTGATGACTCACACATTTACAGCTCGCATCCTGCCCCTTGCTCAAGGTTTATTCCCATATCTCTGACTGCTCACTGGTCATTTTCACTTGAAAGTCTTCCCATCGCCTCACATTCAACAGTCTAACTGAGCTCATCATCTCTCCCCCACAAAACCAGTTCCCCTTCCAAGTTCCTTGTTTCTGCCTTGGCACACTTGTCCCACAGTTGTTGCAGCTCAAAACTTTGAAGTCATCTCTAACATTTCCACTTGCCTTTATTCTCGCCTGTCCCATTCCCATCATGTCGGCCGGTCATCAAATTCTACTGCTTCCCACCCTCACCCTGAATTTTCTTACATTCTTGAGTACTTTCCCTGTCCTAATTTGGGGCTTCATCATTTCAGATCTAGGTCATGATAGCCCCGTCCATGCCAACCTGCCTGGCTCCGGTCCCCCACCCACCAATCTGATTTGATAGGCTCAACTGGTAAATTTTCTTTACACTCTCTACATTTGCTCATCATCCCCCTGCCTCCAGCTTTTGAGGCATCTACAGTATTGATTTTTTTTTTAAAATTCAAATCTTAAAAACAATTTTTCTTTGAGTACGAATATGAGCTGGGTGCCTTGTTAAATGCTAGTTGGTGGAAGGTACAGTGATGAATACATTTATTATTCTACCACTCATAGGGAACCCTCATGCTCCCACCTCTCTGCCCTTTCAAGTTCAGAAGACAGAATAATAACCACGTCACAGAAAGGATGAAAGCATAGGGAGAGATCGGAGAATTGGAATTGCTGCTTGTGTGCTAAGACTGGAACAGGAAGCCCCAGGGAGCCAAATACTTATATTTCTGTAGTGACATGTGCTGATTTCAAAGCTCTGCTATCTTAAGACTGGAGGGTGGTGAATTCTCCCCCCAACAGGAGAATAATAACTGGTGAAGGAGACAATGAAAATTTGGTTTTTTTGTTTGTCTTATTTATTTATTTGACAGAGAGAGAGATCACAAATAGGCAGAGAGGCAGGCAGAGAGAAAGGAGGAAGCAGGCTCCCCGTTGAGCAGAGAGCCAGATGTAGGGCTCCATCCCAGGACCCTGAGATCGTGACCTGAGCCGAAGGCAGAGGCTCAATCCACTGAGCCACCCAAACGCTCTTAAAGTTTGATTTTGATCATATTTCTCTTCCTAGGATTTGATCTGTTTGAAGAAGGGACCTGATGGTATTCTTCAAATCTCACAGTGCTAATTTCTAAACTTGTAGGAGTTTTTAGAAATTCCTATTGACTAATCATAGTTGATACTGCTGAATTTCTCTGTGACGTCCACTGACTCAGCTAATTGCTGAATCCCAAGCCCGACTTACTTGAAGGTTAATTTCCATACTGAAACAATGCCAGTGGTATGGCAGGTTCTATCCTTGTTTCAGACATAGTAGGCCAGTCACATCTACATGTACCTCCTTCAGAAAAAGGAACCAGGAAGGACTCTTTCAATTCAGTTACATCTAGATGTTGGAGAAAATATGTTGGGAGATGATAAAATAACCAAGTAAAGTAAGTTAGGAAGGAAGGAGGCTAAAAAAGAACCCACTGGATTTTAAAAACTCTTTTTATTTTAAAGGGGAGTGTGATTTTCTACTTTGTTCTTGAAATCAATTTCATTTTCCTAACCATAACAAGTTGATAACATCCAGGTAAATATTTAGCTAGATTAATTCCTCTGGATAGCTTTGTCAAATGACGTCTGTCCAAAAAAGAATCATGCGTATTGATCCCCCCCACCAAACACAGAGAACTGCAAATTGCAGGCAAAAGCTGGAGATTTGAATGCTAGAGAGTTTAATTCTATTAGTTTTTGAAAATTGCCATCCTTGATCCACATATTCTTGGTCTAATGAGTTTGCAGGTGTCTCTACCAACCCACAGACAAACTGGGCAATGTTTGTCATTGTGTTTGTAAATTTTGCAAAACAGCATAATGTAGACTCTACATGAAAACAATATAGACTGAAGTGGTGGGATAGTTCCTCTGTATAAATTGCATCGTGGATGTTGGCATAGTCTCCTGGGAGTGGTAGTATTAGGCAAAAGTGTAAAATGGAATGGAGGTATCTACTTTCAGGACTGAAGCCAAATCTCAAAAACTCATGGCATGGGGAACAAGAGAAAGACAAGTGTGGTGTTAATGCTAAGTCTTTAAGTCAAGTGCTCCATGAAATTCCTTAGGTGGCTAATAGGTTTGCACACTGGCTTGAACTTCATCTTGTGTGGAGAAAACACTGGACTCTGTGAAGACTCTTCCATCCAATATGTTACAAAACAATGTCTGTATTATCATTTGTTGTAGTGGCATGTCCGGCACAAGTGCCTATTGAATAATAAGGGAATGGTTGTGGTTTTATTTGCTTCAAAGAGCAGAGAGCTCCCAGAACGGGCACGGGCCTGCAGCTTTCCCAGATCCCACTGGCGGTGACAGACATTTGTATATAAATGTTAGTTTTACTTAATAGCTGATAAGAGTTCCATTCCTTACTCTCTATTTTAAGTACCGATAATAATTTTATATAGATCAAAACACAAAGCAGAAGAAAACAACTTTTTAATAACTCTTAGTGTTTTGAAATGAACATGCAGGACCTTGGGCAAGTCGTGAGAATACTTTTGGTGTTGGGGCTATAGATAGGACAGAGAGATGATGTGCAGCTTCCCTTGTGGGCATTTTAAAGATTGTGACTTTTACTCTATGTGTGATGGGATGTCAGTGAAAGATTTAAATTAAGGGAATGAAATGATCTAAGTTATTTAAGAAGACCACATGTACTGCCTTGTAAAAATGAAATGAGCTCCCATCCTCTGTCCCTTGGGCTTCCTAGCTGCTCAGATCCCATGACTCCCAGAGCTACTACTCTTTCACTCCACTCTCGGCAAGAGAAGCTGCTGATGAGTCAAGAGGAGACTTTGAGAAGAATAGGGTGGCCAACGAGGCCAATACTACCAAAAAGCTTAGTAAAATAAGAGCAGGAAAATATCCAGTGGATTTGGAGCATGGAGGTCACCAGGGAGGTAGCAAAAGCAGTCTCAGTGTCAGTAGCTTATGGGGGTGGAATCCAGACAAGACTTGGTTGAAGAGAGAATTGGGAAGTGAGCAAGGGCAACACGTCTGCACAACCTTCTATAGAAGAACAGCTAGAACATGAAGAGGAGAGGAGTAGTGACTACAGGGGAGGTAGCGGCAAGTGGGATCTTTTAGGATGGTTGCTAGCCAAGTCTATTTTACACTTGATCTTAGCCAAAAGGCCGAGAAGCGATAGCCAAGTCTATTTTATAGACTTACAAGAATGGCCCAGTAGGCAGGAAGAGACTGATGATGCGGGAATAGAGTCCCTGAAAGTGTGGAAGAGGGTAAGATTTAGCACCTGTTGAAGGGATTGCTTTTCCATAGGAGAAGGGGTACTTCTTTCACTGTAATGGGGTGGGGAGAGAACGTAGATGCTGACATAGGTAGGTTTAAAAAGTACAGTATTGGAAAGACTAAGGAGGGAGTAGCTAAGCTCCTTTGGCTGTAGGCAACAGAAAGTAACTATGGTTAACTGAAGTCAAAACTAAATGTATTAGATGAGTTTTGAGTAGCTTAAATAAACTGCTAATAACCAGTGATGGTACCCCTGAAAATCCACAAAGGAACCTGGCTTCCTTTTAGACCTCTGGAGAGAGAGGCAGGTAAACATGGGTCTTTACTCAAAGATCTAGTATACCTCACGGAACAGGGTAGTATAACAGGTTGAAGATATATTACATTTCCTTCCATTGCATGAGAGTAAGAAGTCTTTATTTTTTTAGATGGAGAGCACAGTGGGCAGGGTCAGAGGAAGATAGAGAATCTTAAGCAGGCTCCATGCCCAGCACAGTGCCCAACCCGGGGCTTGATCTCACCACCCCAAGATCAAGACCTGAGCCGATGTCAAGAGTTGGATGCTTAACCCACTGAGCCACCCTGGCATCCTGGGTTAGAAATCTTTGAAAGGAAGTTGTCACATATGTCGTCCTCTCTTCCACTCTCTCTCTTTAGTCTTCTTTCTCCTTCCTCTGTTCCCCCTCTCAAGTCTCCCAGCTTCTAGCTTCTAGCCCCATCCTTGGGAAGTAGAACCTCCATCTCCAGAGACCTTTTTTCTCCATAGCCTTTAGCATGTGCCAGTGCTAATGGTAGCTCCCCATCTGGGGTGCAGCCCGGAGAGGTCAGGATGGACCAGACAAGTGAGTGGGTTGGTGGGGTGCTCTAAATCCTCTTTGGTCTCTCAGGCCAGTGAACAGCGTGACTTGAGTTTTCATAGGAATCTTACTCCTGCAAAGAGCACGAACTTTGTCTGCAGAGGAAACACAATTTCATCCCAAGCAAGGGAAACCTATTTTGACGCTCTCCCTTGCACAACAGCTATTCTGGTTTTACTGTGTTGAGAAGTACGTGATGTGGTCCAGAGCCTCTTTTATTACCAGAGTTACTGCCATTGGCAGCAGATAGCACTTTCTTAGCCATCTATGATCTAGCCAATGCCAGTTGAATTTTTCCTCATCGTCTGGAAGAAATGGTAATAACTTCAGTTTGTCCTGCCATACCGTTATGAAGCTTCCAAGCTAAATAGATGTCAAAAACAGAGACCAGGTGACCATTTTAGGTAAAGTGTCTCAGATAACCATAATAGTCTAAACTCTGCTTTTAAGCTTTGTAGGCTAACACACTTAACCCTGCCAGTTCTCTGAAAGTTTACAGGTTCTTGAGGACTCATGGGGCAGTTGTCAAATTCCAGGAGACTTTTTTGGATTGTTGTTAAAATAAATTATTCTTCCAACTTACTAATTTAGGAGATAATTCTTAGAAGTTCACATCCTTGTGTCAATTGAACATCTCCCTTTCTCTACTGTAGAAAACTCTGCATGGAAAACCATATTGCTACTTGTTGCTTCTTGGCCTGAGAGTAACTGGGATGGAGGACAAAGATAGCCCCTCCCAAACACAATGCCCAAGTTCAGTCTGGATCCTTCAGGTTCTAACCCCTACAAGGCACTTTCACTTTCGCTTTCCCCTGATTCATTAGCTTCCTTGGATTGGTTCATAGCCAGTGATTTTTTCTTCCCTTCACTAAACTCCTTTGAATAGGGGCCATTTTGCCTCCATCTTTGTATTGCTACATTTTCTTCCCAGAGGCCAGCACTGGTTTTGCATATGGTAGGTGTTTGAGACTGGTTCGTCGTGTTACCACCCGAAGATTTCTCGAAAAACACTTCCCACCTTGGCCCTAAAGAGACTAGATGATATATGGAGTGAGTGGTGGACACACAGCCAGAAATTTTAAGTTTGATTTCATATTCTGCCACTTACCAATTCTGTGACTTGAGGTTAAATCACTCAGCACCTCTCAGCCTCAGTTTCTTTCATCTGCAAGATGAACAATCCCTACCCAACAAGACTGTTGTGAAGATCAAATAAAACTAGGTATGTCCAAGTGTTTTAAAGCCCCTATAAAACTAAGAGTTTACTAGTGATCATGGAGTCAGAACAAAGGAACTGGGATGACCTTAATGACTATTGTTAACACCCACCACCAGCACTTTGGTCTACCTCTCTTTTCATCTCCATATTCTTAGCAACTAGCATGGCGCTTTACAGAGTAGGTTCTCAATAGATGTTTTTTGAATGAAGGCCAATGCTATTAAAATAAGTTTTGTATCCTGCTTCGGTGTTTGCCAGGGGAGCAGAAGGCAAATGGTTCTAGAATGTTTCATGTGGATGAGAGTAATGCATACAGAGATGGAGAACATGCCACTCTTGGGGGAGCCTTGTGAAGACGGAGTAGTTGTTGGACTTGCTGAAGTTTGGGGACGCCATAGGGTGTGCCTGCCAAGCTCAGCCTGTGTTATCACTGGAGCAGGTTGTCCTGATGAGACTTCCTGGTTGTGGCTTTGTTATTGGGACACCAATATCCACATCCTACACAGCAAGCTCAGGGTCAGGAGCGGGATCTGAATTGATGACAGAAAGCACACTGAGAAGTGTGGGTTGCTTTTGGAAAAGAGAGAGTGTGAGCTATGCTAGTACTGGCCATAAGTCAGAGGAGGGGAACAATGGAATGGGAGGAGACTAAGATGGGAGCAAACTGTGACTGTCCTGTGCCATTGGGATGGCCGCCAGCGTGGGCTCTACAGAATCCTCGGGCTTTCCCTCTCAGTGGTAGCAACGAAGTAATCAAACACCAACCTTCCCTGAAAACATCCTTTTGAAAATTAGAATGGTGATTTAACCAAGTCATTTTTCTTTGACCCACCTCATTAAGGGATTACTTAATATAAAATAGATTTTTAACATTTTAATAAAATTTTAATTTTATTACAATACTCTTTCCTTTCCGCAAACCTCTGAAGGACACAGTTTATCGGGAACATATGCATTTTCTCTGTTCTACTGCAACTGTAGAAGGACTGGTTTTTCAAAGAAGATGGGTTTTTTTCTTTCCTTCTTCTACCTACCACGCAACGTCACTGCAGAAGAACCAAAGGCCTGTGATTCTCTCTGTCTGTCAAGCTTGGGGCAGACTTTGGGAAGCTGCTAGGCCTAGACTGGGAATTTACTTCTCAGCCCTGTTCATGAGACCGTTTGGAGCATAGGGAGTGTTTGCTGGACTCTGGTGTGACAGTTCTCTGAAGGCCCTGTCATCTGCAGCTATCTGCTCTGCCCTTACCCCGCGACTCAGTACTCCTGGGGGCTGCGTTTCAATCCCACCGTGGATGCGCTGGGCTCAGTCGTCCTGCTGAGCCTTCTCAACAACAAACCAAGCCCTCTGTGGGAGGCTGTGGGGCAGCACAAGCCTGGCCTGACAGAGTAACTTGGAACGCCGGGAGTGAACACAAACAAGGACATTGCAGCTTGAAGAAAAAAAACTTGCCACAAGCAAAGTGTGGATCTGATGCCTTGGCTTGGAATGGCAATGAGGAATCTGATTATAGTATGCTCTGTATAGAGAGTAAAAAAAAAAAAAAAAAGTGCTTTTGTTTTGCTTTAATCCCACAAAAGTAAATGAGGGAATAAGAACCAGATTTCGAGTAAGTCTTTCGTTCAGGATTTTCCTTGAGACGGTGTGAAGAAGGAAAACATCTTTTGGAGACTGAAGAATGCTCTCATTTGTAGAACAGCTAATTAAAGCTTCTTATAACCTGAATGACCTGTTGTGGGACTCTAGAGCTAAGCAGAGAATGCACTTCGGAAAGGAGAAGGGCACTCTTATCGGGCCTGTGTGATGTGTTCTGTGGGCTCTCCGCTCTGATACGGGGGCAACGCTATGCGAACGGCCCTCAGAATTCCTCAGTGTAGTTACTCATCTAAAAGGGGAGGCGAGTACTTGTACAGAGCTACAGTAGAGCAAAAGCCTGTCCCTGATAGCTTGAGGCTTCCATGAGGTCACTGTAGCTGCATGTAATCTGTTTGAGGCAAATATATATATAAATATATCTATTTGTGTTTAAATATATAAGCATCCATTTTGTCATGAGAGTAATTCTCAAGGGAGTCCAGTTATTTCAGATCTAAGGGGCTTCAGTCAGAGCACTTGAAGTGATTTTGGGTATTATATTTAGATTTTACATCAATTGTGAAGAGTCTTTATTTTTTTATCATTACGATTGCCTAGCATAGACCCTACCCTCTGATCTTTCCTTGGGGCTTGCAATTAAGTGAGTAATGATCTTGGAAGGTTAAGTAGATAGTATGATTGTGAAAACCTATTAAATCCAATTATTATTTTTTTCCATGACCATGAAACACAATGTCTAAAAGCTGAACTTGTGCAACTCCCTGGAAGGCTCATGGCTCAGCTCAGTGTTGCATCTAATGAAAACAAAACCAAAAATACAACACAAGTGATCCATGAGGCTGGCTCTTTGAGCCTCATTGCCTATAATTGTAAACATCTGAACTTTAGGATTTTCAGGAAAAGTTCTGCCCTGCGAGCTGTGCAGAAAACCAAGAGTAACCCAGCCCCACAATTGTTTTTGACCAGGGACGCTTCATGCTGCTTGTCCTGATTGTGTCAACTCAGGTAAAAGAGGTATTCCTTTCTGCCTGGAAAAGCTCCTCGGTGGCCTGAAAGAGCAAATAGGTATTGGAGGTCAGCTTTTCTAGAAGTTTCCTTGGTCGGCCAAGATCCTTAGGTGGAGATTCGCCATGGCATCCCGGGTCTCTGTCATATCATCAGGAGGGGATGCTGACCCATGAAAGTGCTGTCATTACCTGGACAACTGGGTGGTGTTCTGAGTGGCTATTGTGCTCGATACCAAGGAAAGGGTGACTTATGCCACTGTCACCTATATTGCTTTAGGGTAGAAGGAACCCCAGTTGCCTGGTTACCTGTATGTCGCAAGGTTTAATAATCTTTGAAGGGTGGAGCTCCCTCTGATGAGTTTTCTTCTGATTGTTAACATTCAGAATGTCCTGCCCTCTCCGTAAGGATAATAACGAAAATAATGCTTCCTTTGCTAAAGGCATTATCTTTTAGACTTCTGTTTATAATGCATGTTTACGCTATAGATCTGGCTTCCTCCAATCACATGAACAATGGCTTTATGATAAAAAAATACAATCCCTTTCATTCATAGCACACGTTAAATTTTATGAAGTACTTTTATACCAGTTATCTCCTGTGTCCCTCAGGTAAACCTGGAAACTAGACAGGGAAGGCTTTCTTCCTTTTTCCCCTCCCTACCACCCCTTTCTAAGAGAGAAAGGCAGGCAAGGCCCCAAGTGTTGGGCATCAAAAGTCACCAAAAGGCATCAAAAGTTAAGGGTTAAAACCAGGACTAAAATAGGTCTACTAGCTCAAAGATTGGGATCCTGTTTTTGCCAGTATTTTGAATGATTGGTTGCAGAATTATTTGATGATTTTTTTTAAGAGGAAAAAAAAAGACTTGATAATACTTCAGGAAAACAAACACTAGTAAAGTAATCTGCTGGTAGCATCTCCAAATCTCCAGGTCTTTTGCTGAGTCTCAGTTATGGGGGGAGAGACAGTGGTCTTTTACTTGATAGAGTCCTGAGGAGCAGGCTGATATTGCATGTCCAGTCATTCAAAATATTCAGGGTTCTGAAAGTTCCTCAAGGGGAGACCACATGCCTTGTAGTGTTGCTTGCTAGTTCAGGGATAGAAAGAGATCAGATGTTCTGAACCCAGAGCTGGAACCAATGAGATAGAATATTTCTCTCTCCACTAAAGCATTGTACTCATGAGAACATCAAGGCCCCAAATATTAGGTGATTACAAGGTTACACATGTTTGTCCAGCATGTGGACAAAGACAGAAACTTATTTATTTATTTATTTCCCAACATGGGACTTAAACTCATGACCCCAAGATCAGGACCTGAGCTGAAATCAAGAGTCTGACACCCAACCAGCTGAGTTACTCCAGTGCCCCAAATCTTAACTTTTAAAATTATTCCAGTCTAGGGCACACGGGTGGCTCAGTCAGTTAAGCATCTGCCATTGGCTCAACTCATGATCCCAGGGTCCTGGGATCCTGTGTTAGTTTCTCTGCTCAGCCGGGAGCCTGCTTCTCCCTCTCCCTCTGCAGCTCCCCCTGCTTGGATTCTCTTCCTCTCTCCCTCTCTGTCAAATAAATGAAGTCTTTTTTTATAAAACAAAACAATTCTACTCTACATCATGAAAACCACTTTTCCTCCAATGAAGAATGTCATTTTCAAGCGCAAGCTGTGTGTGCCATAGTCTGCCCTAGGGGAATCGTGTAGAGTGACTTATCTCAGACTTTTGCAGTATTTGTTTGTGGAAATAACACATCGATTCCACAAATAATTATTACCGTAAGATATCATCAGTGCATTGAGTTTGGATCAACGTTGGTCAGCTCTCTTAAGTGAAATGCTGAGCAAAGAGCAGGGGTGTAAATGCAGAAATCTCACACTCGCTGCAGTGGAGAAAAGCTGATGTGAGGGCAGAGGGGGCTTTCACCCCCAGTGGGGCATGGCCTGCCTCCCAGGGGCCCAGGGCACTGTGCCAGCTTGTTAGCTCTTTAGACTTCTGTTCGTCTAAGTTGTTGATGGTAAACAGCGAGGCAGAGACAGTTTTCTGACTAAGAAATCCCTTGACATTCTAGCAATGACTCATAGAGCCACTTGATGCCCACAGAGTAGCCAGTGTCACGTCGTAGAGTTTTTGGCTTGTCGCACGCAGTGCACGTAAATCACGTAAAACGCGGGAATCCAGTTCTTCCGGTGCCAACCTGCACTCCTGAGAGACTGCTTTCTTCTGTCCTTGAAGTGAGATCTTACAGCAGCTTCAGGTTCTCCCAGGGCCTCTAGTCCTGGAGTTCTCCTGCACCATTGCTCTCCCTCCCTGATTGCCACCCTCTACCACCACCACCTCCCACCCACCCCCCACCCCCACCGCCCTACAGTCTGTCTCATGCTGGGATTTTCTCTGGTTGATCCCTTTTTGTTATCTTTTTGCTATAGTGTAATTTTCCTGACAGTGGGATCCCTACTGGGATCCTATGTTCTAACAGAATATAAGTAATAGTATGTACTTTAAGATACTTCTATATGATTAGCTGTGTGGTAATGAAAAGAGTTTTCCAAGATTCCTCCCTCTTTTCCTTCCTCTCTTCCTTCTCCCTCTCCTGCCTGCTTTCCTCCCTTTTCCCCTTTGTTCCTTCTGTCTTTCCTTCGACAAATACCTATTGCAATAAGAGACAGGCATCATACATGGTTTGGGGAGAGGGTGAGGAGGAAGGCCAGGGTGACCCTTCTCATCATGGGTCTGATGACTTGGGATGTTACCAGCAGTGCAGAGCACAGGAAGGTTGTGCCGTGGAAAAGAGCATGAAGGCATTTATCTCATAATCAGAGATGAGTTGAAGATGGAGACAGCCTGGCTTCCTTCTTTACTTGGGGAAGTAGAGCTAGAGGAGGTGGGGAGGGGGTGGAGGCATGTGTCCAAAGGAGCAGCAGAGCTAGAGGCATAGCCAGACTCTGACTCTAGCGTTTTAGAAGCCAGGGACCTTTGGGCAAGTTTTAACACTGTCAAGCCTCTGGGGCTTCATCTATAAAACAAGGATTTTGTGAGGATTACATTAGTTACATGAAAATGCTTCTTAAACTCCTGTATAAATGTGAAGGATTTCATTGCATAGACATGTCACATTTTTTTTCCCCTCTGAAAAACTTGACCTGAATAGTTGGTACCTCCCCTCTGAGCATGAGATAATAGGTAATAGACCTGTTCTTTGTGAATAGAAGTAAGCACTCTGTGCCTTAGACATAGTATACCCCTGAAAACACATTTATTTCTACATGGAAGCAGTATTTTGTTAAATGACACAGATAATGCCTGAAAGAGCTAATGAAGTTTCCACTTGAAATCACACTTGGAAATTGTGTGTAATGGAGAACATGGTCGCATGATGGTTTGAAAAAAATTTAAGGTCAAAACCTACTTTTCTGAAAAGACCACCCCTCCCTCTGCCCTAAATTGACCAATTCAAACCAAAAGATGAATCCCTTCTAGATCTGGGTCCCCTTTCTCACTTATTGTTTTTTTAACCACAATTTAGGGGACCACTCTGTGGCCAGGGCATGGGGCCACGGCATCCCAGGCGTGATGCTTCCAAGTGTCTCACCATGGAAGGAGGTTAGAAAGGCCAAGTACTCACCCTGGTTTCTCCATCGGTTAAATGGGAGGATAGGTACTGACCTGATTAATCCCCCCCCTTTTTTTGAGGAACAACACGAGATCTGTAAAACCCTCCTGGTAGAACATGATGTTAGCAAAGCCGGACATGACTGTTAAACCAGTTCCCGTGGGTGACAGCCACCATATAGCTTACGTTGCTTTCACTGGGAGCCACCCATGGTGCCTTGTGTTGAAAGCCTACTTCCCATTACATAAGAAGAGTGGTTCCTTCCTCAACTATGGCAGAGCTGTCAGTCAGATCTCTTGTACTGGTGTATGAACTTTAGACCTTGCTTTCTCCATGGCAGCAGACTGGCTTTCTTTAGATAAAGATGATTATGGCCTCCTTCCAGGATAGTTGAGATACCATTTGCAGTTCACAGGCTCGTTGGCTTTAAAGGTAATTTCTACAAGGTATTTCGATCAAATATTTTTTTTGGTTGAGTCATTTTTTGGTTTTCAAAAGTTGCAAGTAGCAGAGCGATGCTTTCCAGAGACTTGTTGAGTAACAAGAGCATGTTTGTCACATTTGACTGGTTTCCTGGTTGAAATGGAGATAATTATGGGTGTTGATATTATAATCAGTGATAGAGAAATATACTGACCACTGATAACATCTCCTGACCTTCTCCATTCCTGAGAAGTGGTGGCCTGACCTTGATGCAGCATGTAGCAAAGTCCCTGCCTACATGGGGGAGACCAGGTGCAGGACAACACATTTGTTTCAATGACTTTGTCTTGGGCGGTAAGCTGTGCATGTGGTATTAATGTGGTTGAGTTTAGAAGAGTTTCTGGGCATTGATATTTTCATATGAAAAATGAAAACAAGATGATCTTCAAGTCCCATCTAGGGTAATTACTCTGTGACTCTGCATTAGGGACAGTCTTTTGGATTAACTGGAAATAATAAACTCTGCTCTTATTTTTATCTTTGCTTATAACTGGGTAAATGATCTATGACTTCCTCATCTGGGTTTTGGGCTTGCCTTGTTGACTTGTGTGTGTCCTGCCCTCTGGTGTACATTCTTCTCCCTTCCCCACAGGCTCTAGACGATGAGAAGGCCTGGGGAGGGGCTGTCTTTCTGTAAGGTTACAACTGGCTCCAGCTCAGTAGTCCTTGGTTCCATGGAACCATGCTTCCGTGGTTCAGGCACTGTTCAGGGTGACAGATTCCACTGGCGCGTTTTCCCATCTACCTTTTCTTTTTGGTGCCTGTAGCCATGTCAGTGTGAGATTGTTGGACTTAGTTGATCAGTTAAGATGACAGTCACCAGCACAAGGCACAGGAAACCTGGATCCAGAGAGCAATTTAACAATGAGAAGCCCCTTGGGAGTCAAGGGAAATTTGGAGCATGGCCTGAGAGTGAGGGGGAGGTTATGGAGGGAGGTCCTACCCCACCCCCTGGGCTATCACAAAGGGATCAGGTCAGTGGGGCAAACAGGTACTTGCAGTAAAATGATGCCCCTGGAAGGAAGACTGGCCTCCTTCTCACTGGCCTTGGGTCAGCCCCATGGTGCATCAAAGTCCAGGTGTCAGCATGACCTCCTAGTGCTAGCCAGGAAGTCTAGTTGGTAAATTCATCAGTAAGGTAATGTTTAACTTTCTATTTCCAATCTACTTATTTTGTTGAAGTTATCCTCCAGCTTCTTAGTTCTTACAGTCCAGAAGTGAAGGATGATGTCCCATGACATTTTAGATTTTCATGGTCATTATATTTCACAACAGGAGTCTCACCTCCATCAATATTTTCATGTCCTAATAACTGTAATCAAAGCTCAAGTTGGTCATATGGTAATAAATAGTCGTGCATCTGGGACGTGTCTCTGTAAAGCACAGAACAGGAAACTCCACATCATATGGAAAGTTGTACTTTTAGTTTCATAACTCAACTTTTGCCTAACAAAGATAGCTCTTATTGAAACCGAGCCCTTAAAGCATAAGAAATATATTTAAATATTTTGTAAAAATGATATCTTTATACAAATTATTTTCCTATATGTCATCTTTTTGGAGTATCACCACGATTCCCTGAGGTAAGCAGAGAAGTCATTATTATTACCAATGCATAAAAGAGGAAACTGGAATTCAGGGAAATTAAGGGACTTCATTTGTGTCTTACAATTAGTAGACACATCATAACTGGATCCCGAGGTTTCTGCCTCTAAATCCACGATTTTTCCACTCTCCTGCTGCTGTCTCCGTGTGGCATGGTATGTGTGTGTGAATGTGCATAAATAGTAAAACATGTGTATCCCAGTGCATAGAGGCAAAGTTTATTTTATCTAAGGACTGTAAGAAGAATTCTTGGTTTGGAAAATGACAAATGTTTGCCTATGTAATCTGTATGGTACTTAAGTAAAAGGAAGACACTTTCTGAAAACTTATAACAGAAAAATTCCATTCTATTAAAGGGATAGCAGTACAAGTAATTTTCTAAACTTATTTTTATTGATGGATATATGGCCTCTAATAAAATTGTGGTTGGGGGGAACCTGGGTGGCTCAGTTGGCTCAGTGTCTGATTCTTGATTTCCTCTTAGGTTGTGATCTCAATGGTATGAGACCAAGCTCCATGTCTGGTTTGGAGTCTGCTTAAGATTCTCTCTTCCTCTCCCTCTGTTCCTCCCTGCCACTTTCTCTCTTTCTCTCTCAAAAAATAAATAAAATAACAATAGTGTTTTGGTGAACTGATTATAAGAAAATGTCTCTAATGAATGACACTTGTGCAGGAAATGTTTCCACTAATTGTTTTTTTATTTTTTTTTTAAGATTTTATTTATTTATTTGACAGAAAGAGAGCATGAGTGACATGAGCAGGGGGAGGGGCTGAGGGGGAAGCAGACTCCCTGCTGGGTGCAGAGTCCCATGCAGGGCTGATGTGGGGCTGGATCCCAGGACACTGAGATCATGACTGAGCCAAAGACAGAAGCTTAACTCACTGAGCCAGCCAGGCACCTCTCCTCTAATTGTTAAATACCTATCACCTATTTCATATATCTAAAATACACTACAGAAGACTCACAGTTTCACAACTCTATGATTTTGCTACTGGTAGCAAATATTTATATAGTTTTGTATTTCACCTAAACCATTCCCTCTCTGTCTTTTGTTGTTACATTATCAAAATGAACACAAAGCCAATAGAACACGCTCCACAGGTTTATGGCTTGGATAATGGCTCCCACAAAGTAGGATGTATGGATGCTACCTCTCCCTTTCTCTCATTGAGATCAAGCCTTCCCCTCTTTAACCTTCCAATCTACTCCAGAAAGGATGAATGCCAGTTCATCCCCCCCCTTTTTTTTTTCAGTTTCTTGGTTTTTTGTTTGTTTGTTTGTTTATCTTGGGGGCTTTTTTTTGAGAAATATACTAAAAGCCAATTATGTTAATTCAACTTTACTGCCCTATAAAATTGGTTATACTGTCTTAAATATTTAACCAGTTTTAAATACTTTGAATGTTCAAAATGTTTGAAGACTGCTGTAGAACTTTGCATGGGAATGGAAACTATGGCATGTCTACTAGGAAAATATTATTCTTGTTTACAAAGAAGGGGTACTATTGACTTCAATAGAAAGAATGACTTTGAAATGCCTGACATGTTTCAAATGCTTATTTTGTGAGCACAGGTTTAAAAAAAAAACAAAACACAAAAAACAATTAGGTGCCATTTTTTATAAGACCTCCTGACCTTATTTTGATCAAGTTTTTACAAAATAAAAATACAATTTTTAGAAACAAACACTTCAAAACTTGAACTTTATAGTATTTCAAAGAAAGTATAGGCTGTATTAGATAGCTGAGCATTGAGTCTTAACGCAAGAGCAGGGTTGGCTTGACCTATGTGGGAAATGCCCTTCATTCACTATCCCTTCCTACTGAATTCTGGCTTAGTTTTTCCTTTAATACCAAATTTTCATGTTAGGAAATAAGCCACAGAATGTTATTACTTCTCTTTTTCTCATCCTCAGGAAACCAGAAGGCTTAATGTGATCATTTCTTTCAGACAGTCTAGTCTCCATTTTCTGTCTGTGCCTTTGCTTCTCCTCATATGAATCTTAATGCCAGTTTTAGCACTAATGTTTCTTTTATTCTTTGAAGGTACTTTAAGAATCCCTATTTGTGTGCCCTCGATCATGTTATTCCCACATTTGAAATGTCTTCCCCCTTCCTTTTTAAACTAACGGAAGCCCTCCTTTGTCTTTCAGACTCACCTCAAATCTCATTTCCGTTGTCACATTCCCTCAGGATCAGTGTTCCCTCAGCACTCCTGCTCCGCTCATCTCTAAGTCACTATTTTCTCAGTGAGCATTCATTATTCACTTACATTATTCACTTACCAATTTTTGGGATCCAAAGATAAAGTTAGGTAGAGATCTTATAAGGAGCTTATAATTTAGTAGAAATGATAGCCTATGTTTTACAAAGAATATCCCATAAACAATGAAAGATAAAGAGATCCCAAGTGAGAGGGAACATCTAATACATGAGAAAGCCCTTAGGGCGGGACTTGGTATATACCAGTTGTCTGAGTAATTATTAGACCCTTTCTGTGTGGCTGAGGAAGGGGAAGAGGAATCACAGAAAGCCTCATGGAAAAGGTGGACTTCTGTCTGGATTAAATAGGGGAAGCCTGGATGAGTGGAGAGGAGGAACTTGGTCTAGACCAGTGAGTCTTAGACGTTTTGGTTTCAGGACTCTTTATACTATTAACACATGTTGAGCATACCCAAAAGCTTCGTCTATGTGGATTGTATCTGCTGAAATGAATGTACCTTATCTGAAATTAAAACTGAGAAAATAGATTTTAAAATTAAACATTTAAAAAAATAATGATAAACCCATTACATTTTAAGATTGCTAATGTATTTTTATTGAAAGAGTAGGCAAAATTTTCAAAACCAAAATGTTTAATGAGAAGAGTGACACTCTTTTCCCATTTTTGCCAATCTCTTCAATTTCTGGCTTAGTAAAAGAAAGCTAGATTCCTTATCCGGTCTGCATTCAGTTTGTTGCAATATCACATATATTCTTCCAGAAAACTCCATCATACACTCATGAGAAAGGTGAGTGAAAAAGCAAGTAGCATCTCAGTATTATTACGGAAAGAGTTTTTCCCTGGTGGGCTCCCTGAGGGAGATTCAAGGTCCCCCAGAGGTCCCTGGACCACACTTTGAGAACCAATAGTTTATGCTATACATGGTTATCCATCTTTTTGTGGATATTTTGTATTCTCTCTCTCTCTCTCATTAAATTGCAAGATTTTTGAGAGCAGAGATTGTGATAGGTGATTACTGAAATGAATGGCTGAAGTTGATTTTGATGATGATCATGGTGTATATGTGTGAGTTCACATTTAAAGCCATATATTTATGCACACATATACATATACGTGTAAGTACATATGTATGTGCATATCTACCTATTGTTAGTTTGGGGGGTGTAAAAGTCCAAGCAGTATAATGCTATTAAATGATTGAGCTGATTATTAATGATTTGCCTGGAGGTAGTAACAGAGGCAGTGTTAACAATAAAGCTAATTACTCTTTCTACAAAAGAAATTAGTCAGAAAAGGAAATCCATGTGCACAGACAGGATGGCAAACTTCCAGTCTCACTTGTGCAAATGTTAAATTCCTTGGGCTTTCGGTACCACTCTATCATGTCCCATTTCTGCCTGGCGATATAGATGGCAGGTGTGGTCACCTTTGCAAGCGAAGTACGCATCTGTGGAAACCCAAGCCTTGAAATCAGCCACGGGAAGTCCATGCTCTTTAGCAATTTTCCAAGAGAATTGCATCAAGAAGAGCTTAGCAGGTTCTTTTGGAAATCAGTTTTAATAGAGCATACTCAGGGCTCTGAGAGGCAAGTGAAATGTGCCCCTGGCCCCCGACTCCTCTTTCGGAACTTGTCCTTGGGAGGCATGTCAAAACAAGGCCAGGTCTCACATGACCTTCCTCCAGTGGAAGCCTTGACCAGACTTGATTTGCTTCAACTCATACACTGAGGTTGGAATTTAGCTACAAAGAAAGCTTGAAAATTCTTTGGCATTTAAAACTTAATGTATGTTTCATGTATTTTATTTCTATTTGTAGATGGGAAGAACAGGTGAGTACAGATCGAAACAACCAGATACACTGAAGGAAACACTGTAAATCTCCACAATTTTCGAGGAGTTCCGGGGTTGTCTAGTGAGCCCAACACTCCATTTTACAGAGGACTCTGACACCAGGGAGGTTAAAGAACTTGCCGAAAGACTGTGGGCTTTCTGTTTGCAAGTCTCTGAGCTGAGGGTTGTTTGTGTCCCATGCTGTGCACCAGTGAGTGGTTGAGTTTAAGCTTTTTAAGAACCCAGGCATTATCTTCTTTAGGACCTGCACCATTTCCTGTATTGAGAGTTTGTGCATAAAATGAGGTCTTGGGGGCATGGGTTCTGGCACCAAATGAGTGAAAAGAGGCTTCTCGTTTTGCTCCTAAAGGGGCCACCATGCTTCTCAGTGAGGCTTTCCACCAGTCATCCAATAGACAGGGACTCCAGGCTGGTAGGTCTCAATCCTGGCTGCCCCCTCCAATCAGCTGGGTTGGGTTACAAAATTCGAAGTCTCTGGCCCTCCAAACCCAGATCAACTAAATCAGAATGACAGTGAGAAAGAGAGAATGAGCATCACAACAGGTAACAATCATGCACACCAGAGTGGTGGGCTTTGCTCCGCAGTCTGCCTGGGGCTGCTCTTGGAACCTTGCTCTCCTCCTGCTCTGAAGATGGGCTTATGCTGCCCACTTACATCCTGTGGAAGAGGCAGCATCCCTTACAGGTCTTGCTACAATATTTCAAGGAGGACTGGTTGATTTTGGCGGTGAGGGAATGCACAGCCTATCAGGGCCAGTGACCACCACCTCCTGCTTTGCGAAGGACAAGTAACTCTATGACACGTAGCTTCCTGCTTGTCTGCACGCTGCCCACCACACCGCACTTCTGGCCTTCCATGAGCAAAAGTTTCACTACTGAAATCAGTGGGTGACCTTTCTCGTTTTTCATACACCCGGAAGAAGAGACAGTTTGCTCTCGAGTAGGTTTGCTATCGAGTTTAAAACTTCTGCAAGACGGGAGCCGCCGGAATGGGGAGCGTTTCTTAGTGCTTTTGTCTTTTTCACTGTTGGCTGCTGGCCGATATGGTTTATTTTGTGTATGTTTTCAGTGTCTTTGTAACTCACTGAAGAGATGTATTCACAAGCTATCCAAACTGTGTGTGGTCAGGAAACCATTATTTTCTCCCCACTTTTATCCAAAGATGTTGGCATTGTGCAAGTAACTAGGAGATGCCAAACTGTGATGGTCAAAGTGCCAGCTCCTCCCTGGAGGGCTTAGGACACAAGACCTATCACAGCAATGCGCCGGGGAGTGGGAGCTGAGTCTAATTATCTTCTGCAAGAGCCTAGTGGGAGAACAGAGAAGGAACAGGAAGCCCCGAGGCAGAAAGGAGAAGCTGGGCAGTCTGCCTGCAGCCAGCTCTGGCCTCTTCTCCCCATCCCAGCTCCTCCTGCCTGCTTCCTCCCACCCTGGCCCCAGAGCTCCGGGCCAAGGTGGGAGCTCCAATATCCCCAGCAGCCGGGGTGGGTGACCTGGTCCCAGCTGCCCAAGGCTGATCTTGCATTTGAATTATTCGAGGGAGGAAAAAGAAAACTCACCTTCCCCTTCAGAGAAGCCAGTCCAGAGACTCCCACGGGAAAATCGTGAAATTAAATATTGATGTAATAAATCCCACCTTAGGAAATAGTATTATTAGCAAAAATTGTAATTCCGTTGAATGAATATATTTGCAATACTGAGTGTATTAAATAAACAACTGAGTGTATTAAATACATAGATATATTCATATATTTTGACAATATTTCATTATGATTAATGTATTTTGTTCAGATTCATAGGAGATACCATTACAAGTTTAGAAAATTTTGTGGAAGAAAGACAAATGATAAAAATCTACCAATTATCTTTCTCCCTCTGCCTATTAGAAGACCACCATTGTCTATTTCAGTGGAAAAGCACTTTGTATGCACTTTGGAACTTTTGGAAGCAAATTTGGAGAATTTCTGGTATAGTGAATGAACCGTTAGACTCTAAGAAAAACCGTACCGTGTCTCAAGTTGAGATTCTGGTCAGTGCTCTGACACGAACAAGCCTTGTGGCTTTCAACCAACTCTCAGCCCTCATTCCTCCCTGAAAAATGGTGTTTACGCCACTGGGCCCCCAACACGCTAAGATTAAAGCTAAGTTGTCAGTGGCCTGGAGGGAGGCGACAGATTTAATTATAAAGAAAATCTCCCAGCAAACATTATTTGATGATAGCACAATGGAAACCAGCTGCCAGAAAGGCAAATCATGTGTTGACCAAGAGCCAGAGCAACCGTCTCTAGGAGCTGATTTTTTTTTTACTGATGCACCTGAGGAAAGAATCTGAATTTCAGGCTTGAAGGGGAAGAGACAGGCGTGGGAGGACCCCATACATGGAGAAAACAAAACTCAAGTGGCGAGAGAGGGAAGGACAAGAGCAAAAGAGGAAGTTCCTCATTGTCAGTTTTAATTACTTCCTCTACAGAGACCCAGGGACGAAAGAAAGAAGGTGCAAGCTAGCCGGGAAGGGAAAGCTTTGCAGGTCAGGATGTACAAGGGAGCATAAAGATGCATGTACAGGTGCCGTGGAGGGATAGAGCAGAACCTCATACTGAAATGTGATCACGGATTAATTCACTTGAGGGTCTTCTAGGAAAATGACTGAAATAAGAATGACTGATGACACTGGTACAAAGATGAGGATATTGGGGGTGGGGTGCGGGGGGAGAGCTTGGATTGTGTCCTCTTCGGATTTGGGGTTCCAGCCCCAACGTCAGCATTTAAGAACCGTGAGACAGAGATCAGATTGTTAAAATAGCTCAGCTTCCTCATCAGCAAAATGGTGAGATGAACAACTTCTTGCAGATTTCCTATGCGAAGGAGCGATCAAGATTCTGGCCCCAGAGTGAGCGTTCCGTGAAGAGTAGTTCTTGTCATCTTGTGTTGAGTGAAATGGGGATTGGGGAGGGGACTTAAGAGCTGAGCATACCTGTGGGGCAGGAATCAGGATAGTTCCATGTGGCTCCATCTGGGATTGTGAGGTAGGAACTTGGGGAGTGGTTGTTAAGATAAACCACTCAGTTATTCTGTGTGTGTGTGTGTGTGTGTGTGTGTGTGTGTGTGTGTGTGTGTTGGGGGAGCTGACTGGGTAGGTTCAGAATGCAGCTCACGTGGTCTTCAGAAGTCAAAGAGACACTACAGTGGCACACAGCCCTCCTGCTGCCTTGTGGACGAGTAGAGAGGGAGATGTGAGGCCACATCCCCCCAAAGGCAGGCCATGAAAAGCCGGCTGTGGAGAAGCAGGTACACTGGATATGGGGCTGGCCCAAACCCCCGCTGGCCATCTCAAAGCTCAGGAGAACTGGTTGCAAAACAACAGAGAGAAATAGGGAGGACAGTGAAAGGAAGAATCCAGGAGGAAGATCAGGATAGGACAGAAATTGAATATAGAAATAAATATGGGGGGAAGGTGAAATCAGCACCTTCTTTCTCGTATTAAAGGATGATTCATGGACTAAGAGAGCAAGAGTTGAAAATAGTGGTGTGTGAAAATACTGGGTTATGACTGTCTCCGGAAGAGTCCAGGAGGCAGTCGGAATGGGAGTCCTCAGGGGTGAGAGCCCGGTGCCTCCCTTCAGCGTGTGGTGGTCGCAGTTCCAGTGAGACCCAAGGACACTGGATCTGGGTCCTAGCTTCCCATCAGCCTTTAACGGGCTCCCTGCCTCCCCTGGAGTCACTTCACCTCTCTGGACCCTAGCTCCTGGCTCTGCAGTGAAGGTGTTGAATCAGAATATCAATTCTAAGCTTTTAAACAAATGCCCACCTCCCTTTGAACAACGTAAGACTCTTGTGTTGCTCTCCTTTGGCCCTCGTGGACAAATGGTCCTTTTCAATAATCCCCAGACCCGGCTGAGAACCCCCAAGCAAATCATCCCCTGGGCTCCTCCCGAGGCTGATGTCTGGCTGTTCTGTGAGGGGAGAAGGACCATAGGTGTTCCCAGGACAGTAATAAAAACAAAGACAGTGGGGCACCTGGGTGGCTCAGTGGGTTAAAGCCTCTGCCTTTGGCTCAGGTCATGATCTCAGGGTCCTGGGATCGAGCCCCACATCTGGCTCTCTACTCAGCAGGGAGCCTGCTGCCTCCTCTCTCTCTGCCTGCTTCTCTGCCTACTTGAGATCTCTGTCTGTCAAATAAATTTAAAACAAAACAAAACAAAACAAAAAAACAAAGAAAGGGTGGAAAGGAAGATGGAGGGGCTCCACACGGGTTCTGATGGGGTTGCTGCTCTAGAAGAAATCGTCTTGTGACTGGAAACTCCCATGAGGACGGGAACAGTCAAGCTCAGGTCTCACAACTCTCCAGCTGTTGGAATGCAGCCTGGGGAGCCTAGAGCAGGAGAGGATCCCTTTCATGTGTTTAATTCCACCAGGAGACTCTCTGGGGTGGCTTCATGCTGCTCTCCAGCTCCAAGGAAGTAAGGTCTTGGAAGGTCCAGCTCCAGGTTGCCCTGGATATTCCAAATCAATATTGTTGCTGGACTGGGTAAATGGAAAACTGGCCAGGATAGTCTGAGACCAGCCCCTCCACCCTTCAATGGGTGGTGATTTGAGCCTCAGCTACATCCTATTTTAACTTCCTTTGAAAATCCCTGCCCCCTCATCCTACTACACATATGCAGTTCAGTAAATTCTTGTGAAATGGGGGTGAAAACATCAAGAGGTAATGCTGCCTCGTGGTTAAAAACCGAAATAAAGCAGGGCCTGGAGCTGCACTGCCTCAAATACAAGCCTACTAGCTCTGTGTCCTTGGCAAGCTACTTAACCTCTCTGTGCCTCATTTCCTCAGCTGTAAAATGTGGTTAATAATCTTCTCACCCTCCTAGGATGGTGACAATAAAGGAGTTAATGAGCGTAAGATGCTCAGAAGAGTGTTTGGCATGGAGTAAGCACTAAACAGTTTATTATTAGCAGTTAGTATTTTCTCATTTCTCATGTTTTTTTCCCTAAATGTGAGAAATTTTTCCTTTTATTACATCCTTTCTCAGTACTTTAATAACTTTTTAAATTTTTTTTTTCTATTTTTTTGGCAAAAGGGTGAAAGGCAGGAGCACACAATAAAGGAACTGTAGAGTCAGTGGTAACAAACCTGAGAAATTTTCCCTCTTCCTCGTGCCTCTTACTCCTGCTATAATTTAGAAAGGACAATTGGCCGATATTTTCTACTCACTCGTATAGATAATTCCATCACCTGTGATTCATTGATTTCCACCCTCACCCCCCTCCACCCGCCCCTCACCAGAAGGAGTGCTAGTGAACTTAATGGAAAGAGGATTTGGGAGAAAACTGGGTGGGGCCTCTCCTCCACCAGGTCTCTGTCTTCCTCCTGCCCTACCTCCACTCTGCAGAGGATTTAAAACCACAAACACCGGCCCTCGATTTTTCAAGCTCGGGTTTAAATTTGATGCTAATTTTCAGATACAGTTTCTTAATTAATTTATTAAAATATAATGGAGAAAGAATATGGTGAGGTTTTCTTTGTTCTGAGCAGAAGGAGAAATCATAGCAAAGAAAACCCTCGTTGCAGGGATTACAAATCTTTATATAGATTTCGAAGGTATCTGGAGGACCAAAGCTTAAAAGGGGAATGGAACGAACATTTCTATGTTCACAGGGGTTTGTTTAGCTATAGAGTATTCTATGTTGGAAAGGAGGTGAGGAAATAAAGCAATACATATTATCTTTAATTGTAATTGTGTTATTCTACATTTGTTAATGAAAAAGTACTGGGGGAAGATTTTCCAATAAGATATCCTGAAAGATAAACACTGGATTTCAAATTCAAGCCAATGAGGCAAAAATGTTTTTACCAATGTTTTTGTGTGTTTGTATTTTTGTTTTTTGTTTTCATTTTGTAACATCAAGGGTTTTGGTTTTTTTTTTTTTTTTTTTTTTTTTTTGCCCCCCTTCCCCATGAAATCACAAATATTTCCTGGCTGGGTCCTTTCAACTTTGGGATTGCACTTAGCCTTATGCCCCCACACCCAAAAGTTCCTTAATCAAGGGAAAGTCACCTGACCACACCCCAGAACAGAAAAAATAAAAGACATGTTTCTGTGTGAGCGACTTTCTTTCAGGCAATGTGCCTGTTGTGATAAATTATTTCATTTATTCATCATGAGCTGGAGACAGTCATAGTCCCTTGTTTACAGGACGTTCTTTCACAAATGGGCTTTGCTAGCTTAACTGAATTTACACTGAATCCTATCACTCAGAACCCCACCTATAATTATTTTCTTTCCTTCTTACCCGACCAGGTGAGGGGGTATAGGCTGGCAGCCCTCTGAAGATAACATGCCCTTCTTGAAGATTTCTGCCAGTCCAAAAACAGGCAGAAAAAAAGGCATAAACATATCTTGGCAGGGCAGGAAATTTCTTGCAGCTTCTGCACACTCTTGGCTACCTGTAGCATAGTGCTAGCCCTGTGCCTGCCTCCTCACTGGACTGTGAGCCCCTAGAAACTTGGGTCCATATCTTATTCACCTTTTATAGCCTCACAGCCTATAATGTTCTTTGAACTTACTAAATTATTATATTAGGAATCTTCTAAATCCCTTTTCATTCTGCCAAAGAACTTAAAAGGTGCTCAATAGATATTCTTGTGGAATTAATACATGTTTTTGAATTGTATGCACTTGGCTTCTAAGAAGGCACACCTTGATGACACGGCAGAGATGATTAATCTCCAAACCGGGGGGCAGGGGTGGGCGAGGAGAGAGCATCTGTGGAGTCATCCTGTGATAGAGGCCTCCCCAGCAGGAGGGTTTACCCAGATTCCCTTTTATCCCTGTTTGTGTAATTCCCCCTCTGACTTTGCACGAACCCAGACATTCGTCTGGCATCATCCATGTCTGTTACACAACCAAAATGTGTTTCCTTGCAAGCTATGGACATCCCTTAGCAGACAGGTTTTTTGCTCGTGTACAGTGATAATCATCACCGAGTGCCTGCTTTTGGCGATCCCCACCATCAAGATGAAGAAATGGGAACCCTGAGGTAGTTTTCCCGCTCCAGGTCTCACCCTATGGGTGAGAATCGGCTCTGTCCACATCTGCCTTACCAGTAGTCTGCTTGGCCTACTGCACCTCATTGTTTTTTTGGAGAAGTCTTTGCTATTGAACTAAAGATGTGGGATCCCCAGTCAGAAGGAACCAGTTTACTGGGAATCGACTTATTCCATCACTTGGCCCATGGGGAGAAGGCTGGGTGGGAGGCACAGTTCCATGTTGGAGCCTAAGCTGCTTCTTCAACAAAGGATGAATTTAAGGGTGACCACAGGAGAACAATACTTCCTTTGTTGTGGAAGTCCTCCTCTAATTTTTCTCCTGGTTGTGGTTGCTGCTAAGGCTATTTGTTCATGCAAGTGTTTATGGCGTGCCTTTGCGCTTTGTCAGGGGAAACTGGCCTTCCATCCTGCCATTTTGCAACATCACTTCTGACTGTATCTCAATGATCCTAATAATAGACATTGTGGCAACCACCTGTGCTTAAGGTCATTGCCTCATGGGTTTCACTCTAATGCTCTCCTTCCTGGTGTCCTAGTCTCGGATCTGAATAGGCACACCCCTTCCTAAGTACATGCAAATATGTCATTAGAAACAAAATAAAACAACTTGCTTCTTCATGAATAGCTCGTGACTGGCACTCCACCAAGTTTAATGTTGACAAACCTGTTGTTCGCCTTCCTAACTATGAGTTTGGTAGATGCCCACTGCCTGAATCACCAGGCAATGTGAAGGAAAGTATTTTCTGTTATTGTATAGCTTACACATCAGATGTTCAGTGAGTGGATACTTATATCAACTGGATTCAGTCACATGGGCTATAATTTCTGCAATCCAGCCCTACAGGTCATTGACACATGTCTCTTTCAGGTTGGGTACCTGTTTACACAGCTGATACCTGATTTGTAACACAGTATATTCCTGAATAATAGAAATGAAGATGAGGCAAGCCCAAAGCAATACAGAACCACAAGAACACTCTGGGATGCTTAGCTATGAGCATTACATTTCCCTCTCTTTTTGTTAGTTTCATGATCCAAGTTGCTTAATCTTTTTTGGTTTATTTGGTTCATCCATAAAATGGGGCTATAGCAATACATTACCTACCTCAAGACAGACTGCTTGATAATGATCTTTAAAGGTGCCTTAAGATCTCATTCTGAATCATGCTTTTATATCACTGGTACAGAATTTCCTTGTAGGTTTGTTTTTGAACTGATTCAAATGAATGGATCCTTCACTGACACTGAGATTAAGTGCAATTGAACACAAGCAGCCCCTACCTTTGTTATCCCTCAGTCTTGCTCCTGTTCAGTAACAGATCAGATGGCTCGGGATGATTATATATTACAAATAAGGAGTCCTCAGATGAAGCCTCATGTCCAAATTGTGAGGTTTAAAATTTTTGCCTGTAACCTAAATTAGGTGGGCTTAACCAAGTCAGAGTGATCTTATCATGGTACAAATTAGCGTGCAGGTTAGTGGAAGTCATGGTTATTCTCTTTGTGCCGGATTCCAATGTATAGGAGTGGAGATCTTCAAACCATACTGTTCACGCTCCTTGTGTCAGTTTAGAGTTAGATGACTGTCTAATTGTAAGTGGCTTTTAGCCCAGCTGGGTAAGTGGCTTTAAGAGTTTTTTAGAGATGAAACTTTGAAAACAATAACAACCATAAGAAATGACTGTTGGGGATATATGTTAATGATCATCCGCAAATGACTAGTAGTAGTACTTGTCGCTAACAAACTGACTTACCCTCCAGTTTTCCTTGCTTGATGCACTGTATTTCCTGCACGTATTTATACAGTTTGGCATCGTTTTTAAAACATCTGGGTCCTGGGGGCGCCTGGGTGGCTCAGTGGGTTAAGCCTCTGCCTTCGGCTCAGGTCATGATCTCAGGGTCCTGGGATCGAGCCCCGCATCGGGCTCTCTGCTCAGCACTGAGCCTGCTTCCTCCTCTCTCTGCCTGCCTCTCTGCCTACTTGTGATCTCTCTCTCTCTGTCAAATAAATAAACTCTTTAAAAAACCAAAAACCAAAACAAAAACAAAACATCTGGGTCCTGCCTGATAAAGGGGATTTGGATACAAAAAAATTGCCCGTAAGGTAGAATAACAACTTTCTCCCCTCTGAATGTTCTTCTCTCCTCCCTTGATAGTTGCCCTGGACTGTGAAAGGACAGACTTAAACGCAAACCCCCACCCTCCACGTTCCCCATGCTAGAACCCCCACCCCAAGCTCACAGACTCCTTTTTCTTGTCTATAGCCTATTTATCTGCCGAAGGTCAGTTTCTGTCTCCCTTCTTTTTCCAGACTTCCTATCACAACTCAACACACAAACACACCTTGTATATTGTGTTCAACAAACACTTATAACACCTAGTATGTCCAAGGCACTGTTCTAAGTAGCTTAAAATACTTACCCACTAAATCTTCATAATCATAGGTGGTAGAAACTATTATCCGCACTTTGCAGATGAGGAAACTGAACAGAGAAAAGTTTAAGGAAGTTCCCCACGGTCAATACCTGTAAATGGCGGAATACATTATGAACCCAGGCCTAGATTGTACTTCTGTTCTGTTCTGTTTCAATTTCTTTACACAAATGTTAATCACGATCCATTAAGTTTCTTTATTGTCATGAAAAACCCTAACATATCACTCTATCCCTCTCATCACTGTAGTTGGGTAGCACAGAATAAATTGCCTACATTACTAATTTGGCCCTTGTGAATGCTATTATTAGTTATCTTTGTGGGTATTTAACAAAGTGACTGTGGTAAACACCATGTAACTCAGACTTTGTGTAAAATAGTGATGTCAATTGTTAAATGAATACCTTTTCTGGGTTTTAGGACCAGATGAAGGTGATGGTTAGCTCAAGGAGAATGATTATGTCCATTATCAGCCATTCCGAGAAGGAGTTGATATCTAAGGTCTTAGTTTGGGATGTAGGTGTGGCTACTTCCTCTTTCTGAGCTAGGGATATCTTTGATCTAGACTCTGAGGCATGAAAAATTTGGAATGAGTCCTTTGATAGAGAGGAGCTCTCCCTAGCTATGTGGTGGTCATTGGAAGTGAACAAGGAATCAGTGAGGACCCAGGAGGTGAAGTTGGGTTGTTAGCTGGTTATAGATTATAGTAATATAAGGGAGAGCAGAGTCTGCTCTCCTGAGACCATAGAGGTAATATATTCCTGTAATGCAGACCCCGGATATTCTTTAATACACTCTTTGGTGATTGTTCCATGTTGGCAAAGGACTGTGCCCTACCTAAGACATTCAGGACCAGGGACCTAGAGGTGATTCACTAGACATCCCTTAGGGCATCCCTTGGTTCTCAAAGTGCATGGTTCCATAAAGTTGAAGTACTTACTTACTTACATTACTTACATAATGAAACTAAGACCATTATTTGCTCTTTTCACTCTTACTCTTCCATAAGTATAGAGTTTTCCAAAGCTACCTGATAGGTCATATCACAACAAATTGAATGTAGAAATAGATACAAGAATCTTAACCATCTTCTATTAAGCCAGACTTTAAAGAGATTTTCAAAAAATAGGAAACAATTCCATCTCCTAAGTTAATTTTTAAAAAACATATAGTTGTTATAATATTAACAAAATACTTAATATATTAATAAAATATTATTAATGTGATGTTTTATTATTTTCAATGAATTAATAAATGCATACATTTTAAAACTGTTTTAATTTTCAATAAAGTAAATATCACCAATATCTCATATGAACAAAAAGTTATGACATTATTAATAATTTTTAAGAATACAAAGTGGTCTTGAGACCAAGAAATTTCAAAACTACTGCATTAGAGCATTGATGTTGTCTACATTGATCAAATCTGGTTCACTACCAGACTGTGTTGGAGAGAGAGAGAAGGGGTCTTCTTGGACTTGAACTTGTGTTCTCTGTGCAGCTTCTGGAACTTTCCAATATCATGGTAGCTGGGTTCCAACAAAGAAACATCCCCAGAGTGAGTATTCCAAGAAGATAAGGCCCAGTATGCAAACACTTATCAAACCTTATATTCCCATGACCAAGCCTAGGGTCAATGTGGGAGGGAAATACACAAAGATAGCAAAACTGGGAAGTATGGTTCATTGGGTATCACCGAAGTAATAGTCTACCTCAAGTGGATTTAGAACAAGGACTATAATTTTATTTTTATAATGAGAGGGTAGAGCATTCCAAACCACATGGATTAAAAATTATACCTTACATAATATATATTCCATATTTTCCTCATGAAGAATATATCAGATATATCAATTCATTCATATGAGATACTACTAAAATCATAGCAATTAAATGATTAAATCAGTTTTCTTACAAAAAGTAGAACGACCCGAAATTAGTTTTTTTCCAAGGAAAGTCATGAATTCTATGTCCCTGATTAGACAGTAGCAGAGACTTTTTTCCAACATTCGGTATTTAGGGAGTTACAGTAAGACTCTATGAAAATTTGAAGACACATTGGAGTTTGCCTTCTGAAATAGAAACTGGCAAAACTCAATAACTAAGGGGTATGATCAGCCAGGTGGTTTGGTGTTTGTGAATGCATTGTTGATGATTAGGGAATATCCACTGAGTCCCATCATTGAGCCTAGAACATTTGTCAAATACAACTCAGGTGACTAGCCCATTTGTTCTACAAAATAAGACTGTAATATATGTGATCATAAGAATGTAAGTTGCTATTACTTAACAGCCTGACGACATATATGATGGCAGCAATGATGCTTTGTAAAACTGATTAAAAGGGAAATGAAGGGTAAAAAAATTGTCACTGCAGTAAAACACTGAATGTATGAGTTATTTATTCCTTTTTTTGCTGAGTAATATTCTATAGTATGGATTTAACAGAATTTGTTTATCCACTTAAAAGTTAAAGGGCTTTGTGTTGTTTCCAGTTTTGTTTTTTTGGTTTTTTTTTGGTTTTTGTTTTTGGTTTTGGTTTTGGGTTGTTTTTTTTTTGCTGATTATGAATAAAGCTATTATAACCTTTGTCTTTGTGTGGAAACATGATTTCATTTTCTGAGGGGTAAATACCTAGGTGAGTATACATGCAACTTTACAAGAACTAACATTGGACTCTGTTAGTTTTACAAAGTTTAGTCATTCTAATAGGTATGTAATGGTATCTCATTGTGGTTTTAATTGGCATTCCTCTAATTATAAGTAATTCTGAGCATTTTCTTGTGCTTATTTCCTATCCATATATTTTCTTAGGTGATCTTTCTTTTTAAATCTCTCGCTTATTTTAAAACTGAGTTGTTTGTTTTCTTATTATTGGGTTTTGAGAATGCTCTGTAAATTCTGGATTCAAGTTCTCTATCAGACATGTGTCACAAATCTCTTTTTCCAGTCTGTGGCTTTTCATTTTGTTTAAAGCATCTTTTAAATTTTGATGAAATCCCATTTATTATTACCCTTTTTCTTTTTATATATCTTGCTTTTTGTATCCTAAGAAATCTTTGCTTGTCCCGAGGTCATAAGAAGTTTTCTTGCATTTTTTCTTCTAGAAGTTTTATAGTCTTAGATTTAACATTTAGGTCTGTGATCTATGAATTTCTTCTATGTGTTCCCAGGTATGGGTTAGGGTTCATTTTCACATGTGGATGTTCCATCACCATTTGTTGAAAAGACGGAACATGTGCCATTCAGTTGCCTTGGTACCTTTGTCAAAAATGAATTGACCCACTGAGTGCATCTGTTTATGGGCTGTATCTTATTCCATTAAACTGTTTATCCTTTTTCCAATATCACACTGTCTGGATTACAGTAACTTTATAGCAAATCTTAAAATCAGGTTGTATGTGTCCTCCAACTTGTTTTCCCTTTAAGGATTATTTTTGTTATTTTGTTATTTGTCAGTAGTATGTTGGCTAAGTTCCTCTTCTGAGTCTCAAGTTTCCCACCTTTTAAAATGTGAATCATAATCATGTCTACACCACAGAGTTATTGGAAACATTTAATTTTTGTAAATTATTTAGTAAGGTGCCTGGCACATTTTAACCTTTCAGTAACTGGTAGTTGCTATTACTATTATTATTTTCACTCTGTAATTTGCATGACAGCTTTTCTATTATTTCATCTGAAAACTTGTGCCTTGCTTTCTTCTGAAACATGAATACACCTGCTACAATTCTTTTGTTTGCTTGTTTTTTGGTTTTTTTTTTTTGGTAGAGATTCATTTCCTGTAAAAAAATTTTTCAGGATAGGACTTCGTCTACTTGAGACATTAAAATATAAATTTGAAAAGGAGCGTCCTGGCATGGAAATATTTCTTGAGTATCTTAATTTACTAAATTTTCATGGGAAATGATACTGAAAAACAGTGAAGATTAATGAAAGATGCCATTGACATTCTGATGGAGGAAGAAACAGCTTACACATCAGGAGGAAGACTCTGGAGTCAGAACTCAGTTAACCTATGTCTTGACTTGCAACTTCCTAACTATGAAATCTTGAATGCATTCTTTTGTAGTCTCAATTGTCTCATCTACTCCAGGTATCACAAGGCCTATGTTGAAGATAAGTGTGTTGATGGCTGTGAAAGTGCCTTATAAAGTGTAAAATTCTAAATCCATGGTTCCCAAACTACATGCCAAGTTACCCTGGATGCTGCAATGAAGTCATAAGGGTGCTGTGGCTTATTTTAAAGTTTCTTAGGAAATATCTGTTGAACACTGTGTGAATCATTACAGTGTGTTATTTGGCCCTAACTACTTAATAAATAAAAGTGTTAGGTATGCATTTTGGTGTAGAACCTGTGAAAAAAATTACTGAGTCATTAATTGTACTATGAATGGGAAAGTTTGTGAACCTTCATGAAAAACATGCATTTTCATGAAAGCTTTGTAAGTGGTGGGCTCTTGTGCCTGAGATAAACGTGAGTTATTATTTTTGGTGGTTTTGTTACTTAATAATCTTTGATGTGAATTTCTGGTGTAAAAAGCCTTAAAACCCATGTCACGGAATATTACCAGAAGTATTAGGACAAACTTGTAGCATCATCAGATATTTAAATGGGAAGAAACCACTCCCCTTCTCTCTACCTTCCCCCCAAAACACACAGAGTGATCTCATGTGCTAACTGCTGCTGCATATCTTAACTTAATTAGTCTCTGCCACATCTTGAGAGAAGCATTTTTCATACTCTGTTGCAGATACAAGCACAGGTTGGAGAAGTTAAGGGACTGAACCAAAGCCACAGAGCTAAGTGACAGATGTTTGACCCCAGCCCTATTGTGCCTTAAATATGGTCTGCTAAGAAAGCCAAAGATTGTAGGGGAGGAAGTCCTAAATGAGTGATTTACTCCTGTTTATTTCTAAATTTATCTATATTGTTTTCAAAGTCTCATTTTGATCTTAAACTGTTTGAGGAAAAGTGCTTGGTGAGGTTGGATGGAGCTTACCTATAATTATTCTTCAATTCTTAATAGCATGACCATATGTTTCTATAGCGAAAACTTAGCTCTACCAAAATCTGCATGTTATAGACCCAAGAAACTATAAAAACTCAGTTTTGGTTAAGTGCAAAATGTTACACAGATTTCTTTTAATACATAAAAAATAAAAAGGGGGCTAAGATGTTCAAATAAAAAATTCAATCTCCTTTTTTCAAAGAACAGTAATGATTTCATGATGTGGCAAGTTGCCATCATTACCAGAAGACATATGGTTTCATATATACAATTGGTGAACTAAGGATGCTTGTTCAAACATTCTGGCCATGCAGCTTTCCAGGGCTATAGTGACTGGTTCATAATGAGAGGCAGAACATGCCAGGACTGGAATCCTTCTACATTTTGTGATATCAGCCAAGGAACCCATGGTATGTCTGCCCTGGCCTCTACTTCCTGCCTCATCACCTGGGTCCCCTCTCTGGATAGCCTGCCCTTCAGCTGTACGTAACCACCTGCACTTATCCCCACCAACACCTGCTCTTAGGTTTCTGTGCTGTCACTCTTCTTTTTGTTCAGAGCCAGTGCTCTTCAGTAGAAATTTCTGTAATGATATCCGGTATGGTCAACACTAGCCTTATGTAGGTATTGAGCACTTGAAATGTGACTAATGTGACCAAGAAACTAAAATTTGTATTTCTTTGGTTTTTAGTTAATTGAGATAGGCACAAGTGAATAGTGGCTACAGTATTGGGCAGTACAGTTCACATGATCTTTCCCTTCTTATCTTCCTCTTCCATTTCTAGATTTTTACTGTCAGGTCTCCTCCTTTACTAATTTCTCAGGATTTAAGAGTTGGTCTCTTGCAAAGCTTTACCAAAACTTGCTGCACCTTCTCCCTCTAAAGCCACATTTAGAGTTCAATGGCCCCATCTTTGCACGCATGACAAAGTCTTTCCTGGATTCTAGTAGCACTATGATAAAGATTCTGTCCTCCAAACTGGGAGCTCTGTGAAGTTTTTAGATTATGTCTTTGAAACTCCCAGTATGCAACATACTACATTATAGCTGGTCAGTTCCTTCTTATGGATTAAATAGGAGTGGATTCAGTGAGCCTTTCAGTTGTGAAATTCTGTGGGTAAGTAGGAAAGAGATTGTGGGATGTTATACTGACACCATCAATGAATAAAAAAGATACTTTTCTTTACCTAAGGGGAATTTTAGACCCACCCAGAGGATATTGTTAGATATCACTTTTAAAATGATCATATTGAAGGCTGTAATTTCTCTTACCATTGTTAAGGAACTTAGCATTCTGCGTTACTGTGTCCAGTTCTTGGCTCGCCATTACCAGGACAGTCTAATTTTTGTAGAGCTAAAAGCACATATTTCTGGAAGCGGTAAACCAATATCTCGGGTTAGGAAAAATTGAAGCAACTATCTTAGAAAGTTTATGTGGGTATCCCAAACTCCTCACCAACCCCCCTTATCTCTAGAGGTGAAAATTGAACAAGCTGAATATCTTCCCTATGGCAAGGCTAAGAGCTTATACAAAGGAGTAGTTCCAGTGCCATTTTATAGCATCTCCCAAGGCTAACCAGATCTATTCTTTTTAACTTGGTTAAGACAACATAAGCTATTTTCTTTCTTTCTTCTCTTTGTTTCCCTAAGGATTTTTAGAAATACTAATACTTTGGCCCTTTTATCCAAGGGATTTATGTCTGGTCATTTAATACAAATATGGAATTCTAAATCAATTGTGAAGATAGTAGCAAAACCCATTAAAAGTTTTAAAACAAAAATATTTTCCCAAAACAAATAATAATGATAGTAAGTACTAATAATAAAACTTAGCCCTTTTGTACCAGATTGAACACTTCACCACTGTTTGTCTCACACTATGTAGTTGGGGTGAAGGGAAGGAAATTTTTGTGTCCTAGAACTAACTAAGATTAGTGTATAGTTCATTAAAATATGGGGCACAAATTCAAATGATATGCCATAATACTTAACATTTGGAAAGATGTTCTTATGCTTAAGTAATAGGTTTGGGCTCCTGGCACTCAATTAAAATAATGTATATTTAGTTTATGATTAGCAGGTCTTAAGTTGCCTTTCCACTCCCCACCCCCCACAAAATATCATATTCAGACATTTGAAAGTCTTCAAAAGCTTTGTTTAGCATCAAAGCATTTTCACTTGAAAATGTTAACATTCAAATGAGTCACACAGCAAGTGGATGACAAAAGATACAACAGCAATGTTGTTCAAGGAATGAACAGTTTCAAGTTAACCAAGTCAAGCAAGATATACTTGAAGTCCACAGCTGATTCCAGACTCCTAAGTGGAGTTCCTGGGACATAAGGCCTACACTGTCATTGGTACTCTGAGTCATTCAGGTCACCCAGGAGAAAAACTGGCCTAGCAGCATGTCCTATATGACTCAACCTGGTGTAGGTTTTAGTCAGGGAAGTGATTCTTTGATTGGAAATTTCAGCAATGGAAAAAGCAGCTTTTAATAGACAGCTTTAACTGGATAATTAATCAATTTCATTGATGTTTTACTGTCCTTTTTTCCCTGACTCACCCAAGTCTGATCTCCTCCTTTAACTTTTAAAAACTTGTGCTGCCTACTACAGATTGTGCATTCAGTAGAGAACCATTTCATTCATTCATTCAGCAAATATTTACTGAGCATTTACTATTGGACAGGCACTGTTTCATGCACTGGGACTAAACCAGTGATTAAAATAAAGTCCTTTCCTTTATGAAGCTTGCATTCATGCAGGGGCAGAGAGAAGATAAATAAATGAATAAACACGTAGAGTGTGTCTAGTGTTCTTATGTGGTAAGAAGAAAAATAAAGTGGGTTAAGAGGATAGAAAGCAATTGGTACAAAGATTGCTTTTTTGTTTAGGATGGTTAAGGAAGGGCCCTCTGGTCAGGTGATGTTTGAGCAGAGACCTGAGGAGGAGAGGGTATAAATCATATAGATTATCTGAAGAAAGATTCTTCTAGGCAGATGGAACAGCAAATGCAAGAGGCTGATAGCAAAGGGTGGGGTCAGAATATTTAAGGAAAAGAGGAGACAAATGTGATCAGAGCAGGACTGAAGGAACGAGGGGCAATTCAGGAAGCAGAGAAACAGGAGGCAATTGCAATGGCCAGCTGAGATAGCCAAGTGGGCAAGGACACTGGTAGGAGGTAGATTTTATGGAGGTAGCCAGGACCAGATCACTTCCTCTGAGTGAAATGGAAAGCCCCCCAGTGTTTTGATCAGAGGGTTGTCCTGACATGTTTTAAACAATTTCCTCTGGCTACTGTGAGAGATGATGTTGGGACAAGAATGGTAGCAGAGAAAGCAGCTAGTAGGCCATTGTAATAACCCAGAGATTATGGTGGCTTGGATTAAGGGTCTAGAGGTGAGAAGTGAGAAGTGGTGAGAGTCTCGGTATATTTTGGAGACAAGGCCCTCAGAATTTGCTGGAGGATTAGATATGACAGGTACTAGAAAGAGGAAAGTCAAGGCTTCACTCTTTGTTTCAAGGCTTTGGACTGAGCAACTGGAAAGATAATGATAGAGTTGCCATTGACTGAGATGAATAAGACTGAAAGACGTGAAGGCCTTTCAATTTTACTTTGGGGAGGACTGGAGAATCATGTGTTTAGTTGTAAACATGTTAAGGTTGAGGTTTCTTTTAGATGAGCAGATGGAAATGTCTAGTTGGAAGATAGATGTATGAATCTGGGCAGTAGGCATATGGTCAATGTTGAAAATACAAAAATTGAGAGCCATAAGTTATGGACAGCATATAAAGCCAGGGACCAGAAGATTTCCCTGAGGAGTGAATATGTATGTAAGACATATGGAGGCTGGTGTGTATTGTGAGGAGTTTTTCTGGAAGGGGGCTGATGAGAGACCAGTAGGAATGGGTTGAAGAGTGTGGGAGGGGAGGGATTAGAGTCCGTGAACACAGAAGGCTGTTTTGAAGAGTTTTCTTATAAAGGAGAACAAAGGAATGAGGCAGTAGATGTGCCAGTGTGTGGGTATGTGTATGTGGTGATCAAGATATGTAGCAATCAAGGCAAGTCTTCATCATCGCATGTTTCGATGCTTATGGCAATGGGCAACGATCTTTTAAAAAGAGATCACATTGGAGATTGAGAACATTCTTAATTGTGCTTTGTGAATGAAGATGACTGTAGAAAAGTGTCTTCATGAATGATGTAATCACTGCTTTCCCTTTGCTTCTATATTTTTTATTTGAACAAGTATAATAAACCATTATTTCATTCTGCCTTTTATAATGTAAAAGTAGCATACATTTAAAAAATATTTACTGTGCACAGGAAATGTGCTGGTTTATTTTACTGAACTCTTACAATAATTATATGGGTATTTTTTCTTATTTTCATTTTACAGAAGAGGAAACTGAGGCTTGAAGAGATTATTGGTTATGCCCAAGGTCACAAAACTGGGGTTTGTGTTCAGATGGTTTTGACCATAGAATCTGAACTCTCAACCACTACGTATTTACTTCCTTCTCTATTTATTATAACTGCATTATGATGGGACTTGAATATTTGTGTATTATTTATATAATATTTGTCCCTGTTATGATATGCATTTAGTAGCTTCCCATTCTTTAATGATTTTATTTATTTATTTGACAGAGAGAGAGAGCTCACCAGTAGGCAGAGAGGCAGGCAGAGACAGAGGGGGAAGCAGGCTCCCTGCTGAGCAGAGAGTCCAATGCGGGCGGGGCTCGATGCCAGGACCCTGAGATCATGACCCAAGCTGAAGGTAGAGGCTTAACCCACTGAGCGACCCAGGCACCCCAGTAGCTTCCCATTCTTAGGAAAGAAATAGGCACCGATACCTCAAGTTTTTGCTTGCCGTTAGCTACCACACACCCCCAACCCTAAAAGACACACGCACCCTTTCTTAGGTGCATGTGCTCTCTTGCTGCTTCTACAGCATCCTTTCCTATATAACTGAGATGACCTGCATCAACATTATCTATTTGGGGGAGCCAGTAAAGGATTCTCTTGAGTATTTCTTAGGCACCTATATAATGACATACATAAAACCAAGCTCCTATATTCTGTGAATTTCCATGACTAACCAACCTAGCCACACGTGCCTTGGGCAGTGTTATGCCAGAAATGTTGATGTTATACAAGTTAGTTTCATTTTTAACTTTCATATTTTTTTTAAAAAAAAAAGCATAAAAATAAAAATGTAAGGCAATGGGGATTGGGCTACAAGGGAGACACCTGTAAGTTGATACGTCTAGTGGTGCAAGTTTGGGCCCATGGAGAGTGGTTCTGAGGGAATAGGATTCTGCCTTAAGCTCAAGAATATCCAAGTCCAGCTATCAGTCTAAACATTTGTTTGCAACTATTTTTCTGGAGTGAGTAATGTTTGAGATGAATTTTACATGAGCAGAAATGTTGTGCTCTGGTGAGTTAGAACTGGGGGCTCATGACGGGAATCAGTGAACGGGGCAAGAAGCCAAGGATGGTTCAGCATCACTGCCTGTGGAGCTCACAGAAGATGTTGTGGATGCAGAGGGCAGGATGCAAGTGGACTGCAAATCAGCCAGTTGGGTTGAAGGTAACAGAAAGCCTGTGAAGGGAATGCTGATTTAGGGAGAGCTATTTTGTGTTTTGAGAGCCCAACTTTTACATAACTGAAAATTGTGTTTCTGCTACACAAATATAATAGATTAGTTTTCCTAAATGTCCATGCCTGTTCTCAAAGAGTCTGTTCTAACGGGCCTGGCTGAATAGCACGTAAGTCTTTTTCTGGACCAATAATCCTCTTGGACCTAGGAATTTGGAACTGCAACTCACGGAATGTTCTTAGTCTCAGTTGCATAGTGTCAGGGCAATGGTGGGGTGTCCTGTCTGAAATAAGTTATGTGTATGTGGAGCAAAAAAAATCTAGTTTTGGTGGAATAGAGAGAGAAAATGAGAGAGATGGAGGGAGGGAAGGGGGGAGGAAAGACAGAGAGTGAGAGAGGGAGGGATGGAGGGAAAGGAGAGGGAGGAAAAAGAGGGAATAGAGGAGAAGAGAAACCTGAGGGAGCCTAAGAAGGCACCAGACTCCACTACAGTTAATAAAAAAATGACAGGGAAAATGAGGTGGCAGATAATGAAGCCTTGCACTTACAGTCCCTCAAAAATTGACAAACTTAGAATGGATCCCTCTTGCACTAAAGTGAGCAGCTGACTTGTACAGCATGTGACTTTGTAAATGCAGAGATATCCTGAAAGAGTACACTGTGCTGATATGTCACAGTTTGCAGATTTAAACCCTATCTGCAAGTTCCTTGACCCTTCTCCCATTGAGAAGTGAGGCTTAGGTTCTACTAGCTTAAATCAGGGCATGCTTGGGCTGGCCTCAACCCATGGAAAACATGATGTGCGATTTCTGAAGCTTGGGTACAAAAGGCCATACATCTTCTGCTTAGTTCTTTTGGGGTGCTCACTCTGGGAACAGCTGCAGGGAAAGAAGACTGACTATTTTGGGACCACCGTGCTGGGGAGGCCACATGTTTATTCTCTAGTCAACAGCTCCAGCCAATAGTCAACGTCAACTCTAGCCACAAGAATGAGCTGTCTTGAATGTCCAGTCTTTAAACAATGGCAGCCCCAGCCAACATCTGTCTACATGTACATGAGAAACTCTAAGCAAGAACTTCTCAGCTGAGCCCTTCTCAAATTGCTGACCCACAAAACCATGAGCAAGAAGATAGGGGATGGCTATTGACCACACAACCAATACCTTCTGCCACAGATGGCTTGACTAAAGAAAACTACTCTTTCTTGCTACCACTAAAAATGGTCCAGCAGGCAGATATTTTGGAAACATCTTAGCTTGGTTGGTTATAACATTGGCTCAGAAGTTCAAGGATATATATAAGTGTGTGTGTGTGTGTGTGTGTGTGTGTGTGTGTGTGTATTTTATAGTCCAGTCTCCGTATGGATTAGCTAACACCTCTCATTTCTGCGCCAAAGTTGAACTCAGAATTCCCACTTGCCTTTTCACAAGATTCTAGCATGAATCACCATGTGTGGGGGCAGGGTGGGAGAGCTGGTAAGAGTGCATGTGGGCCAGTGCAAAGTTGGGAAACTGCCTCTGGGAAAAACTAGATAAATGCCTCCTGACAGTGCTGGGAAAAGTCAGTGCAGGGAGGCAGGAGAAAGGAGGGAAAGTCATGATGTAGTGGGAGAGGGAGTACTTGCTTGATTGTGTGCCAACCATGTTGGTCTTCAGAAAGTAGGGATTCCAAATCCCCTCAGACTTAAGCATATGACTTCTTTAGAATAGTCATTTCCTTGGCGCCCAGCTCTATCAGATCACAGCTCCAAGCATGTTATTTCATGATTTTTTTCTGATTTATGGAATCAATTATGCTGCCTTTTAATGTACCATCTAAGAGCTCAATGTTAAATGGACTGCTGTCTAGAGTTAGTTAACATGAAACAATTTATAGTTGAGAGATAAGGGTATGCTATCTGTTCATTCTAGATCTAGCCTCAAGTGTACACATGTGTCTAGGAGTCAGACCAGCCTGACCAATGCAGGAAGACTTTTAGCTGAGATTATGATGAACAAATGACCCAAGAGTCATTGGCTGCTGAAGGCCATCTAATGGCTATAAAGAAAGTGATTTAATTTGCCAAATATTTCAGCCTTTTAAAAGAAACTCTAAAGTTGGATTTTTATGTAAAATCTCATTTTTCAATATCGGCAGTTGATTAGAATTTTTATAAAACACACTGTGTGCCAAATCCAGCCTGTGACAGCCAGTTTGAAGTCTTTCTGGATTTTAAAAGTTTTATTCCTGCATTATCAAGCTACCTCACCAGAAAGCAACTCATACAAAGGCTGCATTAGCTTGACTCTTTGTAGAAATATTCATCAAGCTTTATTTTAATATGATGTCCTTGACTTCTGTCAAAGATCAATGTCTATTTTGTTATGCAATATTTCTTATATAAAAATGTACACAGCAAATTTCTATTAGAAGTCAGTAGGAAAAAGAAATCTGTCTTTCTGGATAAACTTGTGTGCTTCCTTTCATCAGATAATTAGGACTGTGTAACTCATTATGTTTCCTCATTTGGCTTGACTTCTAAGAAACTCTGAGTTAAATATAGTCCTCATACAAACATACTCCATGTTTCTGGTACTGTGAACTTTCACTTTTGTCTGATTCTGAAGAGTTTCTAAGTTTCCTTTCATATATGTATAATACCTGCTTCTCACATGTCTTTGTATTATTTTTATTTATTTTAAGATTTTATTTATTTGTCAGAGAGAGAGAGAACGAGAGAGAGCACAAGCAGGGGGAGCGGCAGGCAGAGCAGGCAGAGGGAGAAGCAGGCTCCCCCCTGAGCAAGGAGCCCCTTGTGGGACTCAATCCCAGGACCCCGGGATCACGACCTGAGCCAAAGGCAGCGGCTTAACTGACTGAGCCACCCAGGTGTCCCATGTCTTCATATTTTAAGAGATCAAAATCCTTCTTGGAATATGTGTAATATATTTATGAGTCCAGTTCCAGTAACTCCTTTTAATACTTCATAACACTCCTCTGCTTTGATTTTTTAAAAAATTAATGCAGGGAGCCTGGGTGCTCACTTGGTTAATCAACTGACTCTTGATTTTGACTCAGATCGTGATCTTTGGGTTGTGGGATTGAGCCCCGCATGGGGCTTGCGTGCTGGGCATGGAACCTGGTTAAGATTCTCTCCCTCTCCCTCTGCCCTGCTCCCTGATGCTCGTACATGCTTGCTCTATCAATCAGCTAACCAATCAATCAAATAAATGCAACAAAATGTTGAAGACCAAATACTTTGCTCAATCTGGCTATCTGTCTACTTGACTATCTTAGAGATATTCCTTATTACATCTTAGGTACGCTATTTTTTTTTGGATTTCCAATTCTCAAATATTAAAATTATAGATAACTTAAAAATATATATAAATCAAAATGATTTATAGTTTTGTCACTAATGACTATTACCATGAACAAATTTTATTTTTTCCAATATTTTTCCATGTATATTTACTATAGATAATATGTACTATATCATATATATTTAATATATATTACATAAATGATGTATGAGATCATATTTTGAATATAACCTTGGAATTGGCTATTGCTTCTTAGTATTACATTAAGCATTTTCCCATGACCCTAAATGTTTTTGATATAATAGTTTAAAACAGTTTTATATAATTTAAAACAGTTTTATAATATTGTTATATGAGTAAATTAATTTAACCCTTCTCCTATAGTTAGAGTTTATAGAGAAATAATTTGAGTTATTTCCCACTTTTCAACATTTAAACAGGGCTACAATAAATGTAAATATTTGTGTGCTTCTCATAATAGTCCATGGGGTAAATTCCTAAAAGTAAGCTTCTGGGGGTCAAAGGGCATGCCTTTTAAAAAAATGGCAAATTACTTTTCATAATGATAGTGTTAATTGAATTGGTACAGAAGTGTCCCTTTTACCTGACAACCTGTCAAAGACAAGATTATCACATTAAAAAATATTGTGCTCATTTTATAGATGAAAAAATGGGGCCTTAGTATTTTATATGGCATCTCCTTGATTATAAATGACGTCAAGGTTTCTATTTGTTTGCTTTTCCTTTTTTGAGTCTTGGCATTTGTATTCCTACTTTTACAAACAGTTATCTTCACATCTTTTGCCCATTCTTGTACTGTAGCGTTGGTTTTTTTCTTGTGCCTTAAAAAAGAAAAAAAAAAATGGCCATGTGGGCTAGACATTCCGTGACTGTTACACTCCTTTGGACTATCTGAAAAATCTCAAGCTTCATACCAAATGTTTCCAAACTAAACTCCACTAGCCCCTTCCTTCCAGTCATATACAGATCTGCAGTTTATTGAAAGGGAAATTCTCGTACTTTGTTATAACTCTCAGTGTTGTTTGCTGAAGTTCAGTTCCGCAAATGGATAGACATTGAGATGAGGTCCACACTTTTGCTCACGCCCTCCAACGCGACCAGAATACTGATTTCCCCAGGCAGCAGAACCGAATGCCCTGCCCTCAAGAAATCGCATTTGCCATCAATTCGGTTTTCCATGTGGGGCTTTCCTGATGGGGCTTTCTTGATTCTTACTCATTCTTTTCTTTCCCGGCTACCCAGTGCCCCCCGCCCCCTTCTTCTCTCCTTCTTCTAATAATTTAGAGCACTCTCTCCAGAAATATCAACCAGGCGGGTACAGTTTTGCAGGGCTTCCTACTCTAGTGACGTAAAACACCCACAGAAATTTTCTGCTAATCCTGAGTAAAACAAACAATAATATGTCAGAAATGTTCTCGAGGCCAGATCGTGCAAGTCAAAATGCACACCCACCAGTAGCGAGCCCGTCACTGTGGTGTGCACGTTCTGGAGAGCCAGCAAGACAGCTTTTTGCTTAAACCTCATATATGCCATTATTTAAAGAAATCAAAGATACTTGTTTTGGTTTGATTGGGGGCTGGAATTTAGGCCTCAAAATAGTTCCAGTTTTTTTTTTTTTTTCTTCTTCAGAATTTAGCATTTCCAAAGAAGCAATTTGTAAGCAGGAGGAGAGAAGCAGGGCATGGTTTCCTTTCAACTTCATTTTGTGCACATTAGGTTTTGTTATTGTGTTTACATAAGGCATTTCTTTTGAAACACTGTATATTTGGTAGAAATAGGAAAAGCAAACATATTTAGGTCTCGTCAGTGTCTCTGTTTAGCTTTGGGAGAGACATGAAGGGGCACAGAGTTTGTCATAGTATTTGCTGGGCTGGCTTCCATGTGAGGAGTGTGGGTAAGAGCTTTGGACAGAAAGCTCCAACAGGCCAGTCCTTGTGGGCCTTCCTGGCCAGAGGGAGGTCTTGTGAAGGATTTGGCTTTATTGACTGAGTGCCCTGAAAGCCATCCAAGTGCAAACAAGTAAGATGAATAGAATCCACTCTCTCCCTCTGATTCAGTGAATATTGCTATGCACAACCCACCACCGCCCCATCTCACACACGCCTTCCACCTCCCAGAGCTGAGGGGCTCCCAGAAGCTCATATCTTAGCCACTGACATGACCCAAGGCATGATTTTTAAGAATCCAAGACAGAGGAAGGAACGAACCACTTTGGTTAGAGAAAAGAATAGTTCAGAGTTCCCTGAAATAAACCCAGATTGTAGGCCCCTCAGCAGCATGGATGGACCATCACTGAGGGTGGGGCTAGGAGAGGAAGGTAAGGATGGGGCACTGGGTAGGGCATTCAGGGGGTCTTCTCTGAGCCCCTCATGTTCAGGTTCTTTATTTCTATTGGGCATCTGTTGATCTGAACTTCTGGTTGAAAGTGACTGAGCCAAAATCCAAACATCAAGACAATACACTCAAATGAGTTTAAAGGATTAAAAATAATTTATTGTTGTTGTTTTTTTTAATCTGAGAGATAGAGAGAGAGCACATGTGAGCACAAGTAAGGGGAGGGGCATAGGGAGAGGGAGAAGCTGACTCCCTGCTGAGCAGGGAGCCCGAAGTGGGACTTGATCCCAGGACCCTGGGATCATGACCTGAGCCGAAGGCAGATGCTTAACCGACTGGGCCAACCAGTGCCCCCAAAATAATTTATTAGTTAATGTAACTGAACTGAACAGTCCAAAGGTAGGGCTAGTTTCTGACATGACTGGAATCAGAAGCTTAAACATGATTTAATTTTAGCCCCATCTCTTTGAAAGTCATTTCCCAGTGTGAGTATGATGGGTCGGAGCTATTTAAGACCTACCCACACCCCCGGTCTCTACAACTCTACAGCTCAGCAGAAAAGTGTATCTTTCACCAAGAGAGAAAGATGAGGAGGACTGGGGAAAAGGGACAGTGGGCCAGCTTTGATCAGCTGTCTGATCTGTACCCAAATGGAAGAGACCTATATACTAAGTTACATGTCCACTCCTCAGTAGGGGAATAGAGTCCCCACAAGAATGAGAAGTTTCTCTAGTCAGGAAGAGAGGACTCCATCGATAGAAGAACTGAAGCCATCATAACCCACTTCGTCATGGCATGGTAGCAAAGGCACAGGCCTTCCTACTTTGCCACCATCATTTTGTCCCCTTGGGCAAGACAGCTCTCCAAGCTTCAGATCCCTTAGCCGTTGTGTGGGGACAAGAATATGCATATGATCACTTCAGGGAGACCACTGTGTAAAGGGTCCAGAGACAATAAGAATGCAAGGGATTATCACTATGATCTCTTTCTGGTCCCTGAAGCGGTCCATTGCGGATCAGCTGTTTACTGGTGTCTCAGGCACAATTCAGTCTGTAAAGTTCTAAAAGGGAAGGTCATTGCTTAATGTTCAAACTAACCAGCTGACTTCAAGCTACCCAGGTGTTCAGGCAGTGCCTCTGTCCTGCACCTGCTTCACCCAAGTGATGCAAAGAAGAGCGTGTTGGTTTCGGCTTCCTAATCATGACCGTCAGGACAGTGAGAGGCCCCTCTCTGACGCAGCTTCCCTCTGAAGTGTTGGGTTTCTATTTGAGGATTCTTTTAGAAACTGTCTTTGACTTCGGAAAACCAAAGCGTTTGAAATATTCATCTTTTTTATCCCTGAAAATGGAAGAGGGGGACTGGCACCTCTCGTAAAGCCCCAGCCACACCTGCTGTTTATCCTGCCCTCACGCAGTGATGACTCTCCCCTTAGCGTTCATGGCATTTCCTTTGACACATCAAAGTGAAACTCCTAGAAGACAGAAACAACAGGTCTATTGTTAGATGAAGAGTAAATACTCTGTTTCAAGGCAAAAGCGAAAACACCAGGTTGAATTCTTTTTTGAAGTCCTAATACCTTGAGCGTTTAGGGACAAGTGAATGGATATTGGTGAAAGTGCAAGCTATTATTCTGCTCAAGCCATCCCCCTGGAAAAGGACAATATTATAGAAATATCTCAAAGAGAAAAATAGACCAACTGAATTCCAAAGAGGTTTTCCCCAAGGAATGACTTGTGTCCATATCAAGCTGGTCACCAGGCTCCCCATACTCTGGATTGTACACTTAAGAGAATCCTCTCCTTTTCTTTCCCCTCTGCCTTAGTTCTGGGACTTTCGTCTCCTACCTGGATGGTCTCTCCTAACTAATTTTTTGTTTCTGTGACGGAGAGAGGGAGAAGGAGAGAGAGAGTGCATACATGGAAGGGGGTGGGCAGAGAGAGAGAGAGAGAGAGAGAGAGAGAATCTTAAGCAGACTTCCCGCTGAGGGCAGAGAGAGCCCTCTGTGAGGCTCAGTCTCAGGACCCTGAGATCATGACCTGAGCCAAAATGAAGAGTTGGATGCTTACCCGAGGTGCCCCTCTCCGAACTCATTTCTAATGGCTTCTCTTTTCTAATCTGTCCCTCCAAACTTCCTACCTCCTTATCCATCTAAGGCCTTTTAGTGTGTTATGTTTGGGGGCCAATTCATTAACTCTTTGTGGCTTAGTTTTCTCAGTCGTTAGCTGAAAGGGTTATGCGAGGATTTTGTGAGTTAATAGAGGTAAAGTGCGTAAAATCATGTCAGGCACCGAGGAAGGTCTAAGTAAGTGTTGGCTGTATAAGCTATTACTACCCGATTCGTGTAGTCTGTGACTTTAAACTCGTTGCCATCTTCTGGTCAGGAAAGGAGCAGCTCTTGTACGGGGCACGCGTCTCCTCATGGCTCCTGGCTATGGCTCCGCCTCCCCTTCTGCTCTTCTCCCTCATGTCCTCCGTCCTCTCTGCTCCAGCCACACTTGGACACTAGGCATGTTTCACCCATGTGCTTTCTTCTACTCTCCCTTCATCATTCCTTGTGGGATTCCTCATTCTTCAGGGCTGTGCCCCAGCAAAACCTCTTTTAGGCTTCTCTAGGGATGACTTCAAGATGTCTTCTTCTGGTGCTTTCTTCCATTGCGGTACTTCTTCTGCCATGCTTAAAAATAATGGAAATAATAAAAAAAAATAATGGAAATAACTACTGCTTTTTGGGTATCTAGACTGTGCCAGGGACTTTACAGACATCATTTCATGTAATCCTTACAGCAAAAAACATTATTCCTAATTTACAGACAAGGAAACTAAAATTCACAGAGCTGAAGTGGCTTATTCAAGGAAACTGTGGTGCCGGGATTGACACTCTGGTTTGATTCTGGAATCCACAGTCTTTTGACTACATGCTATGCTCTCTTCAGTGTGGTTATGAATTTCCTGTCCTTTCTCCCTCTCCAAAACTCTGAGCTGCCTCAGTGCCATGAACAGCATCCTCAAGCACTCCCTCATAGTTCATGGAGGAATCTGTTCCCAGGACACGTCTGTAAGCACCAGGCACCCTTGACTCAGAGAGTCCTCCCTATCGTCCTCCACTGCCAAATGAGGACCAATGCTTTCATTTGCTTTCTTCCATTTCTGATCCTTAACTGGATTTTTCTTCTAGGTCAATGACTCTTGTACCTGACTTCTGACACTGATTCTCTAGAAGTAATGGTCTTCTAGTTCCTATTTGGGAATAGAGGAGTCACCACTAGGTGCCCATATTGGAGTCCTAAGTCCTTTCTGACTGAAGTGGCTCCCTGGGTGCCATTGCATCCATCTGTCTGGTGTCCTTGCCTTCTTCCTCCTGAAGAGAAGGGAATTGACAGCAGACTTCTTGAGGACAGCAATTGCACCTTGGATACATAGAGTGGAGCCCAGGATCTGGCACATAGTAGATACTCAATTATTAATGGTTGAATAAATGAATGATTGGAAGATGCAGTGATAACCTATCAGTAGAATATATGAAGTGGTAATTGAAGACAAGGAATGGGCCTTCAGAAAGGTAAAGAAATGGCATATTTTCCATTTTGAACCTAATGAGAACCTCATTAGTGGTTTCACATGAGGAGAGTGGCGGGTGGCTCAAAGGATCTGGATAATGGTTGTTTGAAGAATGGACTGAGACCCCTGATGGTGCCATCATCTGCCTACGTGCTAATCAAGACAGTGATGATTGCGCTATCTAGCCACACTTGAGCTGGAGGACCTCCCCTTTTCTCAATTATTCATTTACTCCTCAGCCCTTTGAAATTTAAAAAGTTTTCTGATTTATATCAATTCTTTTTAAAATTTATTTTATTTTTACGTTCAGTTCGCCAGCATATAGTACATCATAAGTTTTTGAAGTAGTGTTCAATGATTCATTAGTTGCGTATGATAACCAGTGCTCATCACAATACGCACCCTTCTTAAAATACATTACATACAATGGAATATTCCTCAGCCATCAGAAAGGATGAATACCCACCATTTGCATTGACATAGATGGAACTAGAGGGGATTGTGCTAAATGAAACAAGTCAAGCAGAAAAGGACAATTATCATATGGTTTCACTCAGATGTGGAACATAAGGAATAGAGCAGAGGACCACAGGGAAGAGGAGAGAAAACAGAATGGGAAGAAATCAGAGAGGGAGACAAACCATGAGAGACTTTGGGAAACAAGCTAGGTGATGATTTGTATCAATTCTAAAATTAACAGAATATATCTTCCTCGAGGAAATGAGATAATAAACACAAAATACTTTAACACAGAATCTGGTCCATATAAAAAGGCTCATTATGTTTGCTTTGTTTTTCCATTCCTTTCTTTACTAAAAACATGTTGTGAATACCAGTTATGTATGATCCTTGAGAACACTTGTAAAAATTGATTCTTCTTGACAGCTAGTCAGTCTTCTGAGAAGTAAAGTAGAACAAAGAGAAGGAGGAAGTCAGGTACCATTTTAGAAGAACCACACACTAACTATAAATCAAATCAAATCTGTGGGGAAGCCAAATATGTCACCAAGGAAGATAATGCTTCTTTGTCCCTAGAGCCTCTATGAAAACCTCGACATCTTCCAACTTTACAGAGGAAAAAAACCTCCTGTGATTTCATTTCTCCGAAGTCCTTAGACATACGATCTTGTCTGGAGGAGGAGCTCTAGTGCAGAGGAAGATTTGCATTTGATCCCTTGTGCCTACCTCCCGTGTCCCTGTGCTCTTACATACTACTCTCAACCCTGTCCATTTCAACCTAGAGCTTTTTCCAAAGCTGACATCCTTAGGGTGTCACAGTTCCCTCACAAACTGTCCACCTCACCAGTCCCAAAACATTTCCCTTTCAGCCTGTGAGTGAGTGCTCATCCAAGCCAGCCATCTTCTTGGATTAGTGTTTCCAGGCCTTTCCAAGCTCCAGGGAACTTGGCAGGATTGTTTGGCAGCTCCCTAAACTTACTAGAAATACCAGAAGCCCACAGTTTGCATAATGCTAATTGAGTTTTCAGCTCAGTCTCCAAATCCTTACAGTGTTTAGAAGATGGAGTAATTTGGGAAATGTCCTCTATAGAGACTGACCAGAGAGGAGACCGAGCCCAACGCACTCAAAAACCAAGGCTGTGGAATTCACGAACAGCCTTGGCCAGAACCCTTCAAGAGGTGATCCCTTTTTTTTTTTTTTAACTTTTTTTTTTTTTCAAGATTTTATTTATTTATTTGACAGAGAGATCACAAGTAGGCAGAGAGGCAGGCAGAGGGGCGGGGGAAGCAGGCTCCCTGCCGAGCAGAAAGCCCGATGCAGGGCTCAATCCGGGGACCCCAAGACTGACCCCAGCCGAAGGCAGAGGCCCAACCCACTGAGCCACCCAGACGCCCCGAGGTGATCCCTTTTTAATTGTGTGTCTTCCCTTGTAGTAAGAATCCTCTGAGCCTTACATCATTTTCTAGTATCACTTCCTGAGGCGCCTCTATTGATTTTTCTCCTTCTGCCCCGCAAGTGTTTGCTTTTCACTGAACCGCCACACTCGGTAGGTGTGGTGATACTCTGCTGTTCTGCCACGCCTCAGGGGTGCGGCGAGACGGCGTGCAGGAGCCGAGTGACTTCCCCCACCCAAGGTGTGGTGATATCACCTATTCTTACCACATCTTGGAGTATTTTATTAATCTCGCACTCTAAGTCATCCATAAAGGAAAACATGTTGGTCTGGTTCTTTAAATCCCTCCTTTGACAAGCTTTAAAATATCGCTTACTGCCGTGGGGCTCATATTATATGTATATCAAGGGTCAAGGCTCGCCTTTAAAATTTTGTATGCTAATTACCATAATATCGTCTAAGAAAGAAAATGCCAAGTGTGGAGACTGAAGTGAAATGGGAGACACTGGACTTTCCCCTTTATTTTGGAAATTCACCTATTTAGAGGGGCACAAATCAGGGTTTGAACTTAGTCAGTGTTCCCTAAAACTGTGTTTGAGTGTTTGAGAAGATCTTTCAGTAGTTTATATATATATATATATATATTTTTTTTTTTTTTTCGTAATTCAGCACTTCTGAAGTAGATACTGATTCCTGGCTTCCAGCCATGGCTGGATGACCAGTCCCCTTCCTTGAGCTCTGGAGTTTCGGTGCCCACATGGCCAGCATCACTGTTAATTCAGCATAGTCGGGTCTTGGCCAAAGGCTATGGTCCAGAGAGGTGGGTGGACAGTGACCCAGTCTAACCCTTAAAGGAGTGCCAGGGGAGCAGCCAATCCTACTGACAGGGAATTAATGGCCTCTGATGGTGCCTGGGATGGAGTTAATTAGTTTCTAAGGGAAAGAAAAATAAGGATAACATCAGTTTCTTTCTTGGAGTGTTTTCGGTTTTATTTAAGAGTCAAATCTGGCATGAGAATTCATCAAGGGTTAATGGTAAATTATGTGGCATGGATCATAAATTCGATGGACACACAGAGAAGGGGGCCTTAAGGATGGACCAGAATGGCTGGGGAAGTCTTCCAAAAGGAGCAAGGACTGGTGCTGGGCCCAGACAATAGCGCACTTTGGAAGGTCCTGTATGGGGATTTTTATAAGGTTCAATTTGTATAAATCACTCTACAATAAACATTGCTTGGGATGTTGGGAGGTGTCAAAAAAATAAAACCAGGTCCCCAGTTTCCACATACTTGAGTTCTTTCCAGTGCTGCTTATGAGAAGTCATTTATAGAACACACAACTCAGTTTAGGAGTAAAGTATATGTACTATAGTAAAAAAAATTTGAAAATTATTAATGGGAGAGCGGTTGGTGGAAATTAAGATAAATGGTCTCAGTCAGATAGGAGTAATCAGATGAGGATTAATTTTTTTTTTTTTTTTTTTTTTTTTGAGTCAAAGAATCCTGTAAAACAGGAATTGGCAACAGGCAGGCCTAGGACCCAGTCAAGCCCCTTGCTCTTTGTACAGCCCGAGAGTAATTTTTATTATTTTTAACATGGTTTTAAAAAAATCAAAAGACTGATATTTTATGAAGAAAGCGAAAAGTCCTTGAAATTCCAATGTCAGCATTCATAAATGAGGTGCTGTGGGAACACAGCCACACCCATTTGTTTCAGTATCATCTCTGACTGCTTATGTGCCCCAACAACCAAGCTGCAACAGAAACCCTATGTGGCACTTCCATTGTGTTGCATTGTCACTCCATGCGGTGAAAACTGCAGGAACGTGATTATAGCTGACCATGTTCTGGGCGCCACGTGGGTCACCTCTAGGTGTGAAAAGACGTTTTTGGAGGTGAAGGGCATAAAGTCTTCTTCTGAAACAGCGTTAACAGATGAACACTTGCAACCAATTCGGATCGTTAGGAAACACTAATTTTAACCCCTATTAAGGAAATGTTAGCTCCCCCCACCTAAGAATTTCATTATTCATATTAGTAGATGTGCATTATAAAAAAAGCTGTACTCAATTATTGTATTTTGAGTTTCGCCCTCAAAGTTGCAAACACCCTCCGACCTCCCCCAGTGGATGTCTAAAACCACCCATAGTCCCAAACACTAGGCGTACTATGATTTTTCCTATCCCTGCATAACTATGAAAGAGCTTAATTAATAATTTAGGCACAGTGATAGACTAACAATAAGTAGTGGTGAAATAGGACAATTATTATAACTATATACCACAATAAAAGTTGAGTGAATATGGCCTCTTTTGCTCTTTTCAAAATATTTTTCTGTCTTTACCCTTCTTCTTGTGATGATGTGAGATGATCAAATACCTCCATGATGAGACGAACCAGATGACGTAGGCATGGTGACGTAGTGTTAGGCTCCTGGTGACCTTCTGGCAAGATGGCAGCAAGAAGATGATCTACTTCCAGCCAGTGGTTGATGGTGGGCAACTGAAACCATGGATAACGGGGGACCACTGTAGAAGTAGCTACATAATATCCTTGATTTTGCCTCTTGGTCCACAAAGCCTAAAATATTTATTATTTGGTTCACAGAGAAAGTTTGTTGACTCCTGCTCTACAATAAGAGTTTATACCTAAGATCTGTTTACATCTAAGATCTGTTGGAGGTTTTATTGTGGTTTATTTAGGTTTATTTATTTCCCCTACCATCTCATATGGTCTTTACAACTTTATGAGGTGGTTAAAAGAGATACCGTTATCTTTATTTTATGTAGCAATTTTTCAAGTTGAGAGACGTTGATAGGCATGTCCTGTTACTTGAGTAGCCCTCTTTGTTTCACAAAGGTACATTAAATAACTACAGCCATTGCTTGGGGGTAAAATATTGTGATGCATTGAAGATGATCCAGATGCCTGCTATAGTAATTTTGTCTTCAAGGATGAGGTGAACTGATATCCCTGGTAAGAAAAGGGTCTTTCCTTTGGGTGAGAGGAAGAATCAGGACCATAACTCCTGCTTCTAGAGATTTAAGGTCTGAGAGACCTAATATGGTGGGTCCATAATGATGCTGAAGTTCCAGCATTTGGCTTGGCTGAATATGGGTGTTCATTATGACCCAGTGTGATGTGTTACATTACATTCCACCAAACAAGGTTGAAGTCCTAACCCATACCTGTGTATGGGACCTTACTGGAAATAGTCTTTATAAAAATAAGAAAGGTAAAAGGAAGTTGTTAGGGTGAGCTCTAATCCAGTAAGATTGGTATCCTTCTAAAATGAGGGGGTTTGGACACATAGACCAATATGTAGAGGCAAGACATTGTGAAGAGACAGGGAACATGCCATCTAAAAGCCAATGAGTGCCTGAGGCCACCAGATGCTACACAAGGGACCTGGAATAGAACCTCCCTCACGGCCCTCAGAAGAAACCAACATGGTCAACATCTTGATTTTAGATATCTAGCCTCTAGAACTGTGAGACAAGATGTTTCTGTTGTTTAAACCACCCAGTTAGTGATGTTTCATTACAGCAGTCCCAGGAAACTCATACACCCACAGCCTCTTTAGCACCATGGTCATGCTTGGGGACAGTATGTGACAGTAAACAGAAGAGCACAGCAGTGAAGACTTGACTGAATCCTGCCCCTGGGCTGGGCAGTCCTGACTCAGTGGGCAAGAATGACCAGTCAGAGTGTACGGGAACAGAGAGCAAAGCACACAGAGCTTCCGTGTTCACTGAGGGACAGCATTTGTTGTGACCTGGTCAGACTCTGGATCTCTGAACTATTTGCGGCCCATACATGCCCCTGGACTTTGTATTACTTTTCTGGATCTTGCTTGAGAGGAAGTTACCAGATGGCTGGTGAACAGAGCAGGTTCAATCTTAAAAGAAGTAATTTTTTTTTTTTTTCAAGATGTTACCCCCTTTGTTTTCTGGTTTGGGAAATAGCTTGCCCAGTTAAATTTGTAAGCAGGGATTTGCTACATGCTAGTTCTGAGATGGTGTAGGCAGCAGGACCACGAAAGAGTAGCAACAGACAAAAACACAGATGTCGGGATCTGACCCAGTCCAAGCTCATCACATCACGCTGTGATCAGTTACGGGCTTTTTGCTGACTTACACATGGTCACAAAGATGATCTTCATCAAAAGACTTCTTTTTAATGAATTTTGCTAAGAATTACAATATTATTTACAGAAATGTATTCGCTTGGGAAAGGTTTAAGCATTTCAAAGCCTATTCACAATTCAAACCACTTATTCACCAACTTAGTTCATTTTATTAGAACTTATTAAATTTCTCCTGGGCACTGGCAGTGTTGACAAGCAATAAATATGGCTATTTGTTGTTTCTCACCATTTTATCCTCAAACTTGAATTTCTCAGCATTGCATGGAGAGATGCTTTTTGGTGAGTCTATTATAGACATGAGTGCATGGGGCTCTCTCCATTCCTCCACCTGTCTTCTCAGGAAGTCACTCACAACAGAGTGTCCACCTCCATATTTGGAATGATTTTTAAAATACCAAACTGTCATTTCAGTTAACCATAATGTAGTCACTAAGTATTTATGAATAAATTTTCATTTGAGCCACTCTTGAGTGGCAGTCTAGGTTGACAACTCAGTTATGAATAAATTTTCAAATTTTTTCTGCGTATTTGGACATATTCTGGGAAGCCCTTCTGTTTGAAGCACCAAACGTAGCAAGACATATTAGGGTATTTTTGAAATCACAGGATTGAAGCTGGAGTGAATGTGACCCAGAACGTGTTGCTGGCTGCACAGGACCATCTATATTTAGGAGAATAAGCAACCCCAGGACAATATGAGTTTTAATTTCATCATGCCTATTGTCATCACAAAATAAAGGTAGTGAGAGTCTAATACTTGCTTCCTCCAGGCCAAGTTGGAGCAGTGACCTGTCTGGTATTAGGTAATGGCTTAGCTGAGCTTGTCACTGATGTTTCCTTCTCTGATTTCCCCACTCCTTTCCTCTTGCCTCTTACATGACTGACGGAACTGAAAAGTAGGGGAAAGGGAGCAGGGCCAGAGGAGACCCTCACTAAAGGTGACACATAGCAGAAGCAAAGGAGAGCATCATGGCATCAACTAATGCATGATGCAAAGGTTAATGGGCACACCCTATGTGGGTGGTGAAGCCCACAGCTTCAGTTAATGAAACAAGAAGCACCCAGCTCGAAGTGGAGAGGTGATATTGCAGAGGGAAACAAGCCTTCAGAAGATGGAGATCTTATTCCTGGCGTCAACGTTGCTCAAAAAGCTCTCATATACATCCCTTCGCAATGTGGGTTCATTTCTTGTGGGAAACTGGAGAACACGGGCTTGGCATTTCCCAGAGATTCTTGTGTGTACCTGGCAATCGCGTGTAAGAGTGTGAGTGTGAGTATGTGTGCACTTTGTTCACGTGTTGGGAGGGAGGGGGTGGCAATGAACAAAGAGCAGTGGGTCCACGCTCATTTTCCTAGAAATAGTAGTCAAAATTTTTGGATTGTAGACCACTTGCCTAGCAGTGGCAAGTTATACTGCACTTGAGTCTGAAGATAGTCTGGAGGCAAATTTCTTTTTTCTCAGGGGACCTTGGTCTTTCTATTAAGGTTTTCAACTCGTTGGAGACGGCCTACCCACATTAACATGGATTATTTCATTTAGTCTGGACTGTAATCACACAGAGTAAAAAAACTTGTTTCTATTTTGCAGATAAGGAACCTAAGGCTTAACAGAATGTATTAATTAGTATTCTCTGGAGAAACAGAATTAGTAGGATGTGTGTATTTACTTATCTAGTGAGAGATATATTTTAAGGAATTGGTTCACAAAATTGTGGGGGCTGACAAGTCTGAAATCTGCAGGGCTGAGATGCAGGGAAGAGTTGATGCTACATCTTGAGTGGGAACACAGTCTGGAGGCAGAGATTACTCTTTCTTGGGGAGCTTCAATCTTCCTATGAAGGTCTTCAACTGATTGGATGAGGACCACCCAGGTTAGGTGGGGGAGGATAATCTGCTTTAATCAAAGTCTACTGATATAAATGTTAATCACATCTAAAAAATACCTTCACAGCAATATCTAGATTCATATTTGTCCCAATACCTGGCAACTATGGCTAGCCAACTTGAAACATAAAATTAACCCTCCCAGAGAAATACAGCCTATGTTACTCAGTGGTAAAATAGAACCAAGGTTTGGACTAAGACTGCTTGACATCACAATCCAAGGCCTTCTCACCTAGGCTGGTTGCTGCTGGCGTGCCTGTGTGAGAATGGCCCAACGTATCTACTCCCAGAAGTCTCAGCAGAAAAAACAACCATGCAGTTTCTGCTCTGCTTACTTCCTAGGAGGGCAGTGACCCCAGGGGATAATGTATCCAATAGTTCTTAGCATGATGTGAAAAAATGTCAGTAGTACTAAAAATATGGGGTCATTTCTTACCCCTGCTCCCATGTAAAATGATTTCTTTGGGAAAGTAAATTAGCACAACCCTTTTTAGAGGGCAGTTTGAAATTTACTTTTAAAACAAAAATGTGAACTCCTTATGATCTTACAGTCCCACTTCTAGGAATTTTCTGTTATAAACAGACAAAGACATAATTATAAAGACACTATTACAACATTGCTTCGAAGTCAAGAAAAGTTAGAAACACTATAAAGAGCACAATAATAAGGGAACATGTAACAAAATGATGATAAATCCATACTATGAGCTACAGTAAGCTTATTAAAAAGAATGAGAGGCTGCTATACAGAATACCTAAAAATGTTTTGGATATATTAAACGAGAACAATGTGTCACATTATATGTTGGAATGGCCCCATTTTTTTAAAAGAAAGAAAACTTTCTGTGTGTATATATTGATAAACATAGAAAAATGTCAGTGTATATGTATTACACTGGTACCCCTGCCGAGCAAGATAAGAAGGGAGGAAGGAGACCTATCTCTTTGGCCATGCTCTGTATACTTTTATATTTTCTGAATATGTTACAATGAAGTTTCCATTTGCTTACACAGTTAGATACTAATTTACTTTGGAAATACATCAAATAAAGATTTAAAAATTAACATTTGATTGGGAGGGAGACAAACCATAAAAGACTCTTAATGTCACAAAACAAACTGAGGGTGGCCGCGGGGAGGAGGAAGGAGAAGGTGGTGGGGTTATGGACTTTGGGGAGGGTATGTGCTATGGTGAGTTCTGTGAAGTGTGTAAACCTGGTGATTCACAGACCTGTACCCCTGGGGCTAATAATATATCTTATGTTAATAAAAAAAATTAAAAAAATCATAAAAAATTAACATTTGACCTTAGCCTATTTTTCTTAAATACTAGGTTTACTGCTCTCCCAACCTCTGATGAGGGGTCTAATCATTTAGATTTAGCCATACCTTGGCTAAAGCATGTACCCAGAGGAAAGTAAGAAGAGGGGTATTATGTGTTTTGTGACAAGATGAAACACCTTGACTTTATAAGGACATTTTGGGAAGACATCCCCTAACCTGTTCTCTCAGCCAACAAACATTATGGCACCCATAGGCAAGTGTTTTGGCATTTCTTGTCTTCTCTGTGAATACGGTCTCTGGCAATACCCAACCTGGTGGGAAGATGATAGTCTTTAGATTAAGGCAATCTCTTGCTGATACATGGAGACAGAGGTGTGAGTGCCACTGCTGGCCCACTGGGAAATAAAACCCTCAGAGAGACTCTAACAGCTTTCTGTATTGGGGGAGTGACTTCACTACAAATGTAGAACTCTTTAGGGAAAAAAAATGTCCAATAATAAAAAAAAATTGATTTTCCTTCTGTAATACAGAGCTACTAGGATGGTATTTTCATCTACTGGCTAAAGAGATAATGAATTTCAGCCAGAGACTGTATTTCTGTTTCCACTTATTGCTCTGAAGAGCTTCTAGACCATTCTACCTAACCAGAGCAGATCTTTGAATAATTAATATCTGAGTGGTGTTATCCCAATTGAAAGCTTCCTAGAGGCAGCAGCTGGTCTCTGTTCCTCTCAGTGTCCCTAACACTACCGCGCCCTAGGTCAACTGAATTAATCTTCTGCAGATTTTCTATCTAGAAAACGTTTACACTTTGTATTTGATCCTGAGGCTGACAGTTGGGCTGACAGTCAGACATTTATGCTGGTTCCACCACACAGAAAGTTGACAGCCAGTCTCCCTTCTGACTGGCCAGGTCTATGCCTTTCCAAGTTGCTAAATATTTAGGACATCTCCCCTGCTTACGTGGTCCCTGCCCACCTCTCAGCCTCATCCTCTGTTCAACACACCAGCAGTCATGCTCTGACTTCATTTTCCTTGAATGTGCTGGGCTCCAGGACACCTCTGGCCCCACTCATCATTCTGTGTCTTCCACTGGGGAATCTTTCTAGTAGTTCTTCACCAAGTAGTTCATCTTTCTCTGTCTTCTGATCTTAGTTGTAATCTCAAGTCTACAGACACTTTTGCTGAACCCCTGCTCCAGTTAGGGGTCCCTTTAGTACCCTTGCAGAGCATACTACAGTTTCCTTTAAGCATTAATCATAACTTCAATCAAATGACGATTTGGGTAATTGTTTATGATAGTCTCCATGAGGCCAGGAAACTCCTCTTGTTCTCACAGCACCAATGTTTGCTACACAGAAGATTCTTAATAAATATTTGATGGAGTGAAAGAATAAATAAAAACTTGGGCCAAAGCAGTGTGAATAATCAACATCTTTCTCTGAGCTATTCAGTGTCTATAAATAACCCTTGTTGAGTAAGAAGAGCTTCATCTCAAGCGCTACTTGCATACTAATTTCGGCCATGTTTGAAATGCAGTCTCTGAGGTGTCTTAGCACTATTGCAGCTAGACAGACCTACTTGAACTATTTAAGGGCTCTATTTTTACCTTTGTTTACATATGTTTCTTTGTTTTTAACATTCCCTTTGCCACTACTTCCTGAATGCATCCTTAATCTCTGGGGTCACGGTCAAGTAATGTTGAGTTTTTCCTATATGTGAAAATTATGTGAAAACCAACCTGGAAACAGAAATAAAAGGTGGAGCTTATTGAATTTCTTTTGGGCTCTGTATCTCGACTTATTTTGGACCCTAGGATTTGAGTATGTGCTTATTTGTCTCTTTCATTTGTCTAGATCAGTTTTATTTTCCTGTATTTATTTGAAGTAAAAATATTTTCCCATATGAAAGAGTTATTTTGAGTAATGTAACAAAGCAGAGTTGGCAATGTACGTTCTGAAGGCTATTACCAGTATATCTTCTTCTTTTTCTCAAGTTTGGCTTTAATTAGTTTTATGACCCTTCATGTAGTCATTTCTATGAATGAACCCTATGCTCCATGACTCTACAACTACCAGCCATTTTATTTAACATTAATAGTCAAGATTAATCTCTACATTAAACCTTAAAACACAGTTGCAAATACCCAGCTAAAACTCCCCAAACCAAGCCAAACACATAGTAATATTTTTCTTTTTTCAAAATGGAAAACACATTTTTCTTTGGGTACTATCAATGTTCACTTTAATTTTTTTTATTTTTGTCTTTCAGAATTTTATTTCATTGAAATTCAATTAACTAAACTAATAATATATTATTAGTTTCAGAGGTAGAATTCAGTGATTCGTCAGTCTTATATAATACCTGGTTCTCATTACATCACATACCTTCCTTAATGTCTAACACCCAGTTATCCCATCCCCCACCCACCCACCTCCCTTCCAGCAACCCTCAGTTTGTTTCCTGTAGTTAAGAGTCCCTTATGGTTTGTCTCCCTCTCTGATTTCATCTTATTTTCCCCTCCCTTCCCCTATGGCCCTCTATTTTGTTTCTTAAATTCCACATATGAAAGCATTTAATTGTCTTCCTCTGATTGACTTATTTTACTTAGCATAATACCCTCTAGTTCCACCCACGTCATTGCAAATGGCAAGATGTCATTCTTTTTGATGGCTGAGTAAGAGTCCTGTGTGTGTATGTGTGTGTGTGTGTGTGTGTGTGTGTAGTGTGTGTACCACATCTTCTTCATCTGAAATGATGTATACATTTTCCAAGGTTCTCCCCTAGCTGAGATGATGCTTCCCAATGCCTATAACCTTGGAATCATCAGCTAAAGTCAAATTCCCTAAGCAGATTTTAATGTAACCATATGGAGGAGAAAGTATGATAGCGGGCAAGAGAGAATAATATTCTTCTTAAAGAGAGACTAAAGGGAAATAAAAAATTGTGAAAAATCAACAAATGTCCCAAATGGTACAGTTTAGGCTCTGGTGAAAGCCAGTGTGGGCTACCCAGAGGTAAGCAGGCACAGATGAAACAAGTGGGTTTAGTTTAAGGAGGGAGATACTCTAGTGAATCCCAAGATAAGCCCCCAGGGTTCCCAGCCAGCTCTCCCAAGAGAGCACAGAATCCCCCACTTATGGGCATTCCCATGGTTAATCATTTGGCTTTGACTGTTCCCCAGATGTATGTGTGCAAGGACAGGAAACCCAGAAAGGTACAGTTAGAAAGCAGCAGTAAATTCTTTTTTTTTTTTTTAAGATTTTATTTATTTATTTGACAGAGAGAGATCACAAGTAGACAGAGAGGCAGGCAGAGAGAGAGAGAGGAGGAAGCAGGCTCCCTGCTGAGCAGAGAGCCCGATGCGGGACTCGATCCCAGGACCCTGAGATTATGACCTGAGCCGAAGGCAGCGGCTTAACCCACTGAGCCACCCAGGTGCCCAGCAGCAGTAAATTCTTAAGGTAGTGCTCCACTTGATAGATTCTGAAAACCTACTGGATTTTTTAATGCCCCTGACATTCCTCCATCCAGGAATCTATATTCAGACATGCTTTAGGTGAAAAGCACCTGAAAACAGTCCCTTTTTACTCTCATTATTAAGTTGCAGGAGGAAGGAAGGTGTGTATCATTGTCTGGTTAAGGTACCATCAGGATGGAAGGAATTCCCTCATGGCCTTAGCTCAAGGCATCTTCCCATCATGGCCTTCCCCAAATGGGCTCATAGCCTATGATGGAGCTTCTACTCTGTGGACTAAAGGGGCAGGCTGAGGACAAAAGGCTTCAGCTCTGATTTAAAAGAAATTTTATAAGAACAGTCAGAACTTGGGGCTTGTCTAAGTTTAGCTTTAAAGCTTTGTTTGAGGCTGACTCAGTTTAATTCCTTTAAAAGCTTAAGTCAGGACAGGGAGCTTATTGGAATTCTCATATTGTCATATTACTTAGTGAATAATTGAACTGGGGTCTCCTTTTGACAAAGGGAACAAGTGACTTCATTTTCAGGTTATCACAGTCAGTAAAAATACAGCTTTTCATGTTTCTCTGTTGACTTGTTGAAGAGGTATTGTAGATGGTGACTGAGAGAGGAGGAACATCTCCAAATTAAGGCTAACAGTCCCTACATTGCTATTTTTGTAAGGGCTGATAAAATTATGGTTTCAGTACAAGATTTTTTTTTTTAAAGATTTTATTTATTATTTATTTGACAGAGAGAGATCACAAGCAGACAGAGAGGCAGGCAGGCGGAGAGAGAGAGAGAGAGAGAGGGAAGCAGGCTCCCTGTCAAGCAGAGAGCCCGATGCGGGACTCGATCCCAGGACCCCGAGATCATGACCTGAGCCGAAGGCAGCGGCTTAACCCACTGAGCCACCCAGGCGCCCATCAGTACAAGATTTTTAAAGTTTCTAAATGAATCTACATTTATTTTCAATGAATCCAGATCAGAAGAGTTAAAAGAAGTTTCACTGCTTGGCCAGGATTAAGACACGTTATCAGAGATCATGCACAGTGACAACTGGTGACCACTCTCCACATATCAAGGCACTTTGCACTCAACACTTGAAATGAGAATGTTTGCCAATAGAATTTATAGGGAAGTAATTTTTTATGTTTCTCTGCTTTTAAAGGTGTAGTCCAGCTATCCGTGTCAGAATGCTTTTTGTTGTAAATTTTAAAATTTCAACTAAAAATGATGTAGCAGTAAGGAACATCTGTACCCCACATAACAAGGTATTTAGAAGTTCAGTGGTTTCAGATTTGTCTCATTTATTGTTTAAATGATATCATCAAGGTCCCAGGTTCTCTCCATCTCCCCTCTATAAGACATTGGCTTATTTTTAAATGAATTTTCTCATGACCCCAAGATGGCTGCCATTATGCCCACTCTCAAATGCAGACAGCAAGATCCAGCGGTAGCAAAGGGTTTGTTTCTTCTTGTGTGTCTCTTCTTACAAATAAGGAACACTTTTTATGAGCTCCCAGCATATTTTGCATTTCACTGTCAGGGGAAGAAGGCACAGGGAGGAATAGCAGTTTAGTAGGCAACAAAAATTATTTGTCACAAAATTAGAGTTCAACACACTAAGCACCGATGGGCTTTCCTAGGAGAGAGAGTTCTTATGTGCTTAATCATTGGCAATATTTGGCTTCAACCTTTTCCTACTTTCACAAAGGGATGAAGCACTTTCTTTTTTGGAAATGAAAACTGGGGAAATAAAGGCTATTCACAGACCATAAATTTTTGGTAATACCTTCAGTGATTCTCAAATGGGGACAGCGTTAGAGTTTTTTCTGTAGTATATTATTCTTATAACTTTCTGCTTCTGTAAGGGGAACCTGGTGTTTTAGAGATCTGGAGAACACACCTGCTGTATCTTTTCTTTCTTAAGCTTACTGAGTGATACATGTAGGTATCAGAGATCTATTTTGTATGCCTCAACCTCTCTCTGAAGCAGAATGAAGAAAAATGCTCAAGTTTATGGATTTCTTGGACTGAGAAAATAGCAGGGAAATTAACTGTGGAGGGAATTGTGGCATAAAGGACGTCTAGAATCCAGAGATGCAAAGGTTGTAATGTCCTTAGATGGGTTTTTTTCAGGGTCCACCACTCCCACCATCCTTTCACACTGCATATCCCCCATGTTCCCTGGTTTTGTCCTAAAAAGGGGGATTTCCATGTATTTCTTTTTGCTGTGTAATGATCCCAGTCTTGAAAAATGACTAAGAAGGACAAAAAGAAAAGTTACTGTGAGAAAGTCCAAAAGGGGGAGAGGGGAACAGGAAGAGAAGAAACCTCAAGACCTGAGATATTTCAGAATCAGAAAAGAGGAGGTTAGCAAGCTAATGGAAATTGGGGATCAAATGTAAAAAGTTTATTTCTTTATCTGCTTTAAAAATATCTGTAATTCTGGGGTAGAAATCAAATATTTAAAGAGTGGAAATGGAATATAAGATGCTGAATTTTCTCGATCTTGGTTTGAAAGAAAACCTTCAGATACTCAGTACTCAAGCAGTGATCACATTCAAGTCCTTTAATTTTGTACTGTTTTTTTTTTTTTTAATCCCTGGATTCCCTAGTTCCCAACACAGTTTTATTTTTAAAGCCTTTGTACAAGACAAAGTGACCAGAGAAGAGCTGTTTTTTCAAAAAGGGTTTGAAGTTTGTTTGCTTAACAAAGTGTTTGCAGTCATAATTAGGTTGCATATTAAAGTTCAAAACCATCTCGTGTTGGAAGTGACTGAAAATTGTTACCATCTGATGACTTTGTGGGCAGAGCTTTCACGAACGACACTGCACGCACGAAGGAATAAAGACCCAGTTTTCTGGGCATTGCCCTGGGATGCATCCAGGGTCTGGGCAACACTCAGACTACAGATTTCCCCTAGTGGCATTATGGGTCTTAAATCTAACTGTCATGCTGCTGTGTCCTTGATTTGTTGGAGTCATCCCAACTTGAGTCAGTTCTGTTGCTATTCTCATCTCTGTAGCACTCTCTGATCTCCAGTCCACCTACCTATCATGGGATCAGAGGAGCCATGACAAGTCCTGGGCGCAGCTCTGTAATTGTCACCATGGAAAATCCATCTCCAAGCCAGGTTTTCGGGGGGAGAGAGAGAAAGAGGAGGGAAGAGAGAGACTGGTTAGGGTGTCCGGGATGAGTCAGCTCCTCATCTGTTGTGTTGAAAGGCAAAACTGTCTTTAATTTTAACAGTGCTCCACTTCCCTCTTCACTGGCATATGAAGCCTATTTGGGAACAGAAAGAGAAGTTTTACATGGCACATTTCAAGCATTTTGCCTCAGGCAAGAACCTTACTGTATCTGGGACAAAAATCTCTTTCCTGGCCTCCACACCTGAGTCTTTCACTTCTACTTAGAAGAAAATGGAACAATAGAAGCTTGTCTGTCCTGATGATGAGCACAAGGCAAGAATTAAGGTCTTAAAAAAAACCCTATGATGGGGCACAATTCTATGTGAGCTAGTTCAGATGACCATGATGTTTGGAGTCACCACAGAGTGTTTGCTGAATATAATTTCATGTGTAGGTTCAGGTCTAAATCAGGAAACCCAGTTTTATGTTGAGTAAGAATGAGAATGGATTTTTTCAATATTAGAATCATAATTTAACTTGGGTCAACTTGAAGATGAATTTTTGTTATTATCTCATTAATCTTCTTGAATATTGGACCTTGATTCCACTGATTTCTTTTTGGATATTCTGCCTGAGAGGAAATGTTTGCTAGTATACCCATTCTGCTTAATAAAATAAACTAAAAAAGTGGGGTCAGAATTTGGGAGAAAGCCGGGATGCCTGGGTGGCTCAGTTGGTTAAGCGGCTGCCTTCGGCTCAGGTCATGATCCCAGCGTCCTGGGATCAAGTCCCACATCGGGCTCCTTGCTCGGCGGGGAGCCTGCTTCTCCCTCTGCCTCTGCCTACCACTCTGTCTGCCTGTGCTCATGCTCTCTCTCTCTCTCTAACAAATAAATAAATTAAATCTTAAAAAAAAAAAAAAAGAATTTGGGAGAAGGCCAACATAATGACAAAGGAAACGACTAAGTCTTTGGTTTTGTGATTCAAAACAGAGAACGACTTTAAACAAAATAAGAACCATAAAATATAAGATTGACTTTACAATGAGCAGAATGTTTGGGGGAAATGTAAGGCAGGGGGAGGACACAGCTAAACAGAACTCTTTTTCAGACTTTTCTGAAAGCGAATTTTGGAAGAGTTATTTGAAATCTATATCAAAACCAGGTGCTTTCAGCAATCCGTAACAAATGAGTGTTGTCCCTTTCCCTTCTTATCCTACAAGAGCAATAACTGGAAAATGGCAACAACTAGACATTAGTCATCATGACACTCTCTCTATGCACAGATCCCTACAATATAGATGACAGATGACTGTATTCAGAGAATAGAATCAATTTGAACCAATGATACCACAGTATACACTAGCTTTGCAAAGTGACCCATTATTCATGAGCATCTAATAAAGGTCACTAGGATCTGGTAGTATAGAATAACACTGTCACAGGGAGAACCTCCAAATCCAATGTTTACTGAGATAATGTCCCTTTAATCAGTGAAGGTTCAAAATGACAAATGGGATTTACCATCTTCTAAACCAAACTTAATTACTTTGTTTAATCAATTTTAATTGTTTAAATATTTATTGCTTTTCAATATACTGCTACCACATGACCCTAACTCAAAAAATAAATGTATTACATACTAGCCAAAAAAAAAAAAAAAGTCTCAAATCTTTCAGAAGGAAAGGTCTTTAGTTATATTATACAGAGAGATCAATAGATTAAAATGCCAGGCTTCACAGAACGGATATAAGGATGAGTAGCTACACCTTTGGGAAAATGTGTCTGAGGCCCATGTAAGTTTCACATATGGAAATATCAGGTATTTGTATACTCTGTTCTTGTAATCATTCACCATTACCCTCTGATAGGTTCCAGCTCTTATATCAAAGAGAGAATATTAGGATTGAGATAGGCAGACAAGCCTCCTGGTGAATTGATTGGTTTTTAGAAGCACTGACAGAGAAATAAGTTAGATGGCAAGTGAGTTCAGGGAACATACAGTGACCTGACTCTTTGAACTCAGAATCGAGAAGGAAAATCTGGTACTTCTTTGTTAAATTCCAGCCATGAATGACTACTACAGGGCAATAAAGTGATCAACAGGATTAACCCAAGTGAAAAATCTATTGTAACTAGTTGATCAAGTTAGCTGAACATGGTATTGTACAAGTAGGAAACAATACTATATTTTCCTCACACCGAACTTTTACATCTGTTCTGGTAGATATCATTTTTTCTTTCCCTAAGCAGTATCTTTGGAAGATCCCTCTCCAGTTTGGGGCACTTTCAGGCTGAGCCAATGTCCAGCCTGAACAGTGTCTAATGGAGTTATACCACATACTTACGACTACTGTGCATCCTAACTGGTTAATGTCCATGCTATCCTTGCTGGTGAATTATGAAACATCACTTCAACCTTCTGATATTAATGAACAGTCATGTTTTCAGCAATTAAAAATGTAGACTTTGATGTTAAAACTTGGGTTTCACACCAATCCAAAGCTTTTCCCTCTCTACATCACGCAGACTCAACCCAGTCTCAGAAACTTGCAGTGCAAGAAATAGATACTGACTCTTTACTATTTCTTCACCTTGCCCACTATTCCCAGCTATGTTCTACTTCTGGTTCCTCCAGGCTAGAAAAAAGAAAGGAGAATATGAGGTGACATAAAGAGAAAAGAAAACCATCTCACTTGGCCATTGCTCTTATAATCTGGCAATGAGACTCTCTGTATAGCAGGAACCCAATTATGGCTTCTTTCTCTCATAGGGTACTGTCTTGGGTACTCTGGATGCGCCCATCAACCTCAACCTCCTCTTCTGTCGCTTCTAGTAAGAGGGGTTGGACACATGAAAACTATACTTTCCAGAATCCTTTGTAGGTATGTTTCTTGATGTGAATTCATTTCTGTCATTTGGATTTACTTATCAGATTTGGAAGGCAGGAATGAGGTGGGGATCACCTTTTTGAGGTTTTGGGCTATGGTTTCTAAGAAGTAAGATGGTGGAAACAGGAAGCTTTCCTACAGTAGTGTTCCAGTGTCCATCTCCACATTCTTGTGTGTAGAAAAGTAGTGGTGGCTCTGGCTCTCGCTTCCAGCTCCCCTCTCCTGGGTCAGTTCTGTATCATTCTACACATCATCCCAGAAGGTTTGCTCCTTCAGTTCTTCCTAAGATTTTGCAAACTCCAGTATTGACTAATGCAGGTGCTTTTGTGGGTTCATGATGAGACCACTCCTCTCATCTGCAGAAGACCTCCAGCATTACTATTCCTAGAGCAGGGGATGGTCATCTGGCTGGCTGCTTGCCATGCCAGCCCATCTTCTCCAACTGACAGGGCACCCACACAGATTTTTCTATTGTTTAGACTCTTCCAGGTAAGGATGGATACCAGACTCTGTATTGCAGGAAACACAGGCCAAGTTTTCCCAAGAACTTCATAACCAATCAAGCTCTCTCCTGGATCTCTGTTTAGAGAGCATATAAGAAAGGGATAAGAAAAGTGTTCCAGCTGGATAAAATGTCAATATCCCTTCCTGACAAGACCCACACTCTCTACAAATGGTTCTTGTAAAGGCTCTTTTCATTTATCTTGAATTGAGGGAAATACCATACTCTCCTCCAACAGTGCCCTTCAAAGAAATCCACACTGTCATTCTCTTCCGATGAGGTTGAGGTAAAGGCCACTTCTTTGGCAAGCTCTGCAGAGATGGTTTAACATCTCTCTTTAGAAGGTGAGAATAGTTGTCATCTATGACTATCAGCTTTGGGACCTCAGTTGAATAGGAGGTAACAGGGGAGTTCTCACTTATCATGTAGTTACACTACCCTGGCTGATATTCCAGATTGGAGGCCAGTGCCTTGCCTTGACAGCTGTTTGAGGGAGGGGGCCCTGTTGGCCTGTTGAGCAGTTGGGAGTGGTCTGCTGCAGCATTGAAGTAGAAACACCAACTTGGAACAACCTTTTAACCAAAACTCTTACTATTAAAACAGTGTTTCTGAGATTGAACCCAATGGACAAGAGATCTTTAAGATTTACCAGTCATTCAAAAAGTAATGTGGCTATATTTTGGTCTTATTTCACTTTTTAGTATTTATTTACTTTATTTTAAATAGAGAGCACAAAAGTGTGGGCAGGGGAAGAAGAAAGGAAAAGAATCTCAAGTTTCCTTGCATGGAGCCCAATGCAAGGCTTGACTCACAAGCTTGAGATCATGACCTGAGCCAATACCAAGTGTCGGTCGCTTAACCAACTGAGCCACTCAGGTGCTCCATAATGTGGCTGTATTTTAGAAACATCTCAAAGCAAAACAAACAAAAAACCAGAACCAGGAATATTTGACTTTTAAAAAGAACAGGATAACAGGGAGCTCACGTGTGTGTGCCTCAATTTCCTAAAGTATAGAATGAGTGATTGGATTAGCCAGCCAAATTCTCTCCCAGTTCCGATGCCACATGGCTTTCTATGAGTAAACAGAATAAAATGGCCAAGCATTAGCTACTCTAAGGAAGCATTGTTCAAAGAGTTCAGATTGGCTTAAAACAAAACAAAATACCCAAATGAGTTGAACACTTATGTCCAGGTAAATGCCTGTGTACAAATGTTTATAGCAGCTTTATTCAAAACTGACACAATTTGGAAGTAACCAATAGATAGATAAATTGTAGTGCATCCAGGCAATGGAATATTATTCAGCACTAAAAAGAGGTTGACTATGAAGCCATGAAAGGACACAAGGGAAAATTAAATGCATATTACTAAGTGAAAGAGAATAATTAAAAAAGGCTGTGTACTGTATCATTCCAAGTATATAACATCCCGGAAAAGGCAAAACTTCAGAGAAGTAAAAAGATCAGTGGTTGCCAGGGGTTAGGGGTTAGGAGTTAGAGGGGAGAGATGAATCAGTGGAGCACAAAGGATTTTTAGAACAGTGGAACTATTCTGTATGATACTACAGTGGTGTGTCTATGTTATTAAACATTTGTCAAACCCATCGTTTCACCAAGAGTGACCATTATGTAAACTATGGATTTTGAGCATTAATGATATGTCAGTGTAGGTTCATCATGTATAACACATGTACTGCTGTAATACAGGAGGTTGCTAGTTGGGGAGGTTGTACATGTGTCAGAGGTTGTACAGGATATATGAATCTGTATTTTCTACTCAGTTTTGTTATAAACCAAAATCTCCTCTAAAAACTGAAGCTTATTCATTAAAGAAATAAACAAAACATAGTTAAAGTGGCATTAACCTTTTTTCTTTTCCTTTCCTTTCCTTCCCTTTCATTTCATTTCTTTTCTTTTTAGTTTCAGGGGTAGGATTTAATGATTCATCCGTTGCATATAATGCCCAGCGCCTGTTACCTCAAGTGGCTCCTTAATGCCCATCACCCAGTTACCCCATCCCCCAACCTCCCTGCCAGGAACCCTCAGATTGTTTCTTAGAGTTCAGCATCTCATGGTTTGACATCCTCTTAATTTTTATCTCATTTTATTTTTCCTTCCCTTCCCCTATATTCATCTGTTTTGTTTCTTAAATTCCACATATGAATGAAATCATGTGGTATTTGTCTTTCTCTAATTAACTTAAGTTACTCAGCATAATATCCTCTAGTTCCATCCGTGTCCTTGCATATGGTAAGATTTTGTTCTTGATGGCCAAATAATATTCCTGTATGTGTATGTGTGTGTGTGTAGATCTATACATGTAGATATTTATATCTATATATATATGCCACCTCTTCTCTATCCATTCATCCGTCAATGGACATCTGGGCTCTTTCTATATTTTGGCTATTGTGCACATTGCTGCTATAAGTATTAGGGTACAGGAGTCCCTTTGGATCACGATTTTTGTATCCTTTGAATAAATTCCTAGGAGTGCAATTGCTAGTTCATAGGATAGCTCTATTTTTAACTTTTTTGAGGAACCTCCATATTGTTTTCCAGAGTGGCTGCATCAGTTTGCATTCCTACCAACACTGTAAGAGGGTTCCCCTTTCTCCACATCCTCACCAACATCTGTCATTTCCTGACTTGTTAATTTTAGCCATTCTGACCAGTATGAGGTGGTATCCCATTATGGTTTTGATTTGGATTTCTCTGATGCCAAGTGATATGGAGCATTTTTTCATGTGTCTGTCGGCCATTTGTATGTCTTCTTTGGAGAAATGTCCGTTCATGTCTTCTGTCCATTTCTTGACTGTATTTTTTGTTTTTTGGGTGTTGAATATAAGTTCTTTATGGAATTTGCATACTAGCCCTTTATCTGATATGTCATTTGCAGATATCTTCTCCCATTCTGTAGGTTGCCTTTTAGTTTTGTTGTCTGCTTCCTTTGTTGTGCAAAAGCTTTTTATCTTGATGAAGTCCCGATAGTTCATTTTTGTTTTTGTTTCCCTTTCCTTTGAAGACATGTCCAACAAGAAGTTGCTGTGGCTGAGGTCAAAGAGCTGCTGCCTATGTTCTCTTCTAGGATTTTGATGGATTCCTATCCCACATTTAGGTCTTTCATTCATTTTGAGTTTATTTTTGTGTATGCTGTAAGCAAGTGGTTCAGTTTTATTCTCCTGTATGTGGCTGTTCAATTTTCCCATCACCATTTGTTGAAAAGACTGTCTTCTTTCCATTGGATATTTTCCATTGGATATGCTTGTCAAAGATTAGTTGACCATAGAGTTGAGGGTCATTTCTGGGTTCTCTATTCTGTTCCATTGATCTATGTGTCTGTTTTTATGCCACTACCATACTTGATACCATCTTGATGATGACAGTTTTGTAATACAGCTTGAAGTCCAGAATTGTGATGCTTCAGCTTGGTTTTCTTTTTCAACATTAGTTTGGCTGTTCAGCGTCTTTTCTGGTTCCATGCAAATTTTAGGATTGTTTGTTCCAGCTCTATGAAAAATGATGATGGTATTTTGATAGGGATTATATTGAATGTGTAGATTGCTCTAGGTAGCATAGATGTTTTAACAATATTTGTTCTTTTAATTCATGAGCATGGAATGTTTTTCCATTTCTTTGTGTCTTCCTCACTTCCTTTCATAAGCATTTTATAGTTTTCAGAGTACAGATTCTTTACCCCTTTGGTTAGGTTTATTCCTAGGTATCTTATAGTTTTACGTGCAATTGTAAATGGGATTGATTCCTTTATTTCTCTTTCTTCTGCCTCACTGTTAGTGTATAGAAATGCAACTGACTCTGTGCATTGATTTTATATCCTGCAATGTTGCTGAATTCCTATATCAGTTCCAGCAACTTTTGGTGGAGTCTTTTTGGGCTTTCTTCAAGAGTATCATGTCATCTGTGAAGAGTGGTAGTTTGGCTTCTTCTTTGCCAATTCGAATGCCTTTTATTTCTTTTTGTTGTCTGATTGCTTAGGCTAGGACTTCCACTACTATGCTGAACAACAGTGGTGAGAGTGGACACCCCTGTCGTGTTTCTGACCTTAGGGGAAATGCTCTCAGTTTTTCCCCGTTGAGGATGATGGTCACTGTGTAGTACATGTTTCTTGAGAAATAATTACATTTAGGTAAAATAATTTGTTATAGTCCATGTTAAAGTTAAGTCTATTCATGCATCATAAAGAGTAATGTAACCGGACCATCTGTAGCAAAATGTTTTCATGAAACTTACGTGAAAGAAATCAAGGAAGCCAGATATTAACTGAATTCAAGCCCAGGTTTTAGCAACTTCCAACTATTTCTGTCAAACTGGAAGTTTAAAGATGAACCATTGGCTGATATCCAGAGGTCTTATATGAAGAAGTAGCAATCACCTTGTTTAAGAAGTACATGTTGAGAAAAAAAGAAAAGAAAAAGAAATACATGTTGAACTTTGAGCATGACTGTCTTCCAAGTAGCAACTATTAGAATGTTGGTTCTTGGCTTATAATGCTTATGATGAAAACATGGTGGAACAGGGAATGAATTTTTAAGACTTTTACTTACTTTCAAGGATCATATTGAACTGTTCCATTTTCTGTTGGCCATATCCACTCTTCTCTGAGATGCATTCTTTTAGTTGTAATAGGGTAGATTTGTAATACAGAGTTTTAGTCTCTGTCTCCAGTTCTTTCAGATGTTCTTAAGATTTAATGGAGGATAGATGAATTTATTTCGTTACAACTTCACTTATATCCATTTAAATGAGAGTTGTGGGCATGAAGAACAGTGTTTTGAGAGTAATCAATTCAGGAGTAATCAATAATCAAAGTATTTTTTAAGTGTATAGCATCATGATGCCCTCTAGTGGCTAACCCACAAGAAAAGTGCCTCAATCCCTCAGAAAATAGAAGTTCTTTTTTCAAAGGATGCATCTTCCTTTCTGTAGATGGCCGTCTATTAAAGTACACTGTTATCTTTGATTTCTTTAATAAAAGCAATGGGGCTTTATGTTCAGTTGCTAACACCTTATTGCCTTAATACCTCAAAGATCAAAACATGTTAGTTTAATAATAATTATTGTGTTAAAAGCATTATAACCACCTGAGTAAGGCCAATGGACAGATGTGGTCCACTACCATGGATTTATTATCTTAGAGCAAAGGAGTAAACCTCTGAGGGACAATGCGAAGATTCTTCTGGGATTGACTGATTTGTCATTGTTAGTTTTTTCCATCATTGAAATGGCTGCCTTGGATTCCTAGGCAGGTAGACGCACTATTGAAAAAAGAAAAGAACAAAAAATAGACCCAACTGAAAAGAAATCAGAAAATTGATCACTGATCCTATTATTTGGTAAATGACTTATAAGATTGTTTTTTACATTCTTCAATTTCCAAGAGCAGCCGTTAGACTGTGTGTGTATGTTTTCATGTGTTTATGTGTATATGTGTCTTATATAAAGATGTTTTATAAGCCTGAATAAACATTTAGGAAAATTAGCCAAGTTCTTAAAATTGTTTGTGTCTTCTAAGCTTTAGATAGTTTCAAGTAATGAAAAACAAAAAGGCTTACTAATTGTTGAATTGTACATTTTCCATTATTCTCTTGAAACTAACCTTATTATTTAGATACATTTAAAGACATCTTTTATTTTTTTTTTTATTTTTTATTTTTTTTTAAAGATTTTATTTATTTATTTGACAGAGAGATCACAAGCAGGCAGAGAGGCAGGCAGAGAGAGAGGAGGAAGCAGGCTCCCTGCTGAGCAGAGAGCCCGATGCGGGGCTCGATCCCAGGACTCTGAGATCATGACCTGAGCCGAAGGCAGCGGCTTAACCCACTGAGCCACCCAGGCGCCCCTAAAGACATCTTTTAAATGATTTCTTCTGGATAACAAGTCACAAGCTTCACATTCTCACATTCTTCACTGATAAATCTATGGTTTTTCAGATAGATAAAGTTCCATGACAATAGATCCCTTTAAAAGAAAACATTCTTTGTTGTAAAGCTGTTTATATGACCTGACAGACATTGGTCTATGATAGCAGCGGTTTTTGGAAAGTAACTGAAGCATTTTCTCCATAATGAACTCAACAAATATTTTTATTAGTTTCCCTCCATGTGCCTGCCAGTCTGTATAATAAAGTTAACTAATTGTTGACAGTTGGCACTGAGGAGAAAGGCTGAAAAACTTATTGCAACATACAGCTTAATAGACCTTATGTCCTGCCATTGAGCAGTAAGTACTTCTCAACTTTCCTTCCCTTTTCCCCCATTAAGCATTCTAACCTCTAACCATCCCCACAAGGAAAGAATAATAATAATGACAATAACAACAACAACAATAATGTATCCCAAACAATCCAGCAAAACAAAACAGTACACCCCTAACTACCCCACCCCCCAAAAAGGGAAGATCTGGGGCTGACATTAGGAAAAATAAAATAGGAGAGCTGTCTGAAGGTAAAATCTCTCTTTCCCTTCAAATTTTGTTTCCCTAACTTATAATTAATTCCTGAGAGTGGTTCCCTTCTCTCCAGGTCCATAAGCTGCACATTATTTTCAGCAATATATCTGTCATCATAAAATGATCCTCTCAGATTTCACAGATTTTATAATGGACTTTTGTCTACTATCCACTGAGCCTGCTCTTTTTCCTCTTTCATCCTTACAGATTCTAAAGCTAATGTATTCAGCAATCTTCAGCTCTTCCTTTCACTTTCTTTTTTTTTTAATGATTTTTTTTTAATTTTTTAATTTTTTAATTTTTTTAAATTCATTGATTTGACAGATCACAAGTAGGCAGAGAGGCAGAGAGAGAGAGAGAGAGAGAGGGCAGGGGAAGCAGGCTCCCCGCTGAGCAGAGAGCCCGATGCTGGCCTCGATCCCAGGACCCTGAGATCATGACCTGAGCCGAAGGCAGAGGCTTAACCCACTGGGCCACCCAGGCGCCCTTCCTTTCACTTTCTTAAGGCAATGCATACTCATCCAATCCTTTGAGTATTAAATCTACAAATAAGTGGGTCTTGTGTACACTAGATTCAGATGCCTTAGGTTTATAGGATTCTTAGAGAAGCCTAGTCACTTTCAAGTGATCTGAGGGACACCTGAGCCTACTTTTCTGAGCCTACATCAGAGTATGTATGTTTCATTAGGTTAATCTTGGTTCTGACCCTGCCTTTCCAGGATCCTCCAACTGGCCAGGAGCCAAGTCTAGGCAGGAGTTCCTGGGCCCTTTAAGGGAGAAATTAATTAATCTGGCTGGAGATTAATCCAAACTAGAGATGGTAAATTTCTTCAGATTTTGCAACCATGGCCTGGGGTTTGCAGAGGCTGGGTGGAGTCTTGGAATGGGTATTTTTTAATCTTCTTTCTGAAAAGGGAACTAAAATATATGCAAAACATTTTGAATTGCCTTTACCAAATGAAAACTTTTAAAAGGAAAAGACACAACTATATAGCACAATTTGGTTTGCCCTAAACTGGTCAAGTCAGGGTATTAATTTGCAAAGGTGTAACTTATACACACAAACTAATTTTCTAATTATATTGACTTTTAAGGGTGTATAGTTTTAATTTCAATGGAGTTACAGTGAATCATATTTTAAAGTATCTAAAGTGATTATAGGTTTTGCATGTTAAGGAGAACGAAGCAACAGAACAGAAGCAACTATTAATAGTAGAACGAAATAATGAAGCAATATTCTGATCTTAATGTCCTCCACAGTGTCAAGTTGATGCTTATTTTCAGAAATAAGCATCTGTTTTGTGTCCTGAGTTTTTAAAATAAACACCATTAAAATTTCCTCATTTGTTGTTTTTACTTTGAACGTGTCAACATACTTTCATTTAGCTTGCTTTTAAATATTATCAGATTGAAAATATTTTTCTATATTGACTAAACATTGGTATTTCTTCTTTTTGTCAATTGCTCAACTATACGCCTTGTGTGTGTGTGTGTGTGTGTGTGTGTGTGTGTGTGTGTTTTAATTGAGATATTTGTCATTTTGTTACTGATTTATAAGATTTCTATATATTAAATCTACTGACCTCTGGTATTTCCTCTGCAAATAATTTCCCTTGGTTTACTGTCTTTCATTTTTTTACATGGACTTTCTTTTAAGAACAGAAGAAAAAATTTTATAGTCGTATTTATCAGCCTTTTCATTTATATTTTTGTCTTTGATGTCACTCATTGAAAAGTTTTTCTCTCCTAAGACCATATAGCCACTTATGTTTTATTCCAGTATAATTATAATTTTGTTTTTTGCATGTCAATCTTTAGGCCATCTGGGATTCATTTTGGTGTCTGTATGTTATAGTAATTTAACTTTGTATTTTCTCTCTTTGGTTAGCTGGTAGTCTTAACCAGAAGTTGAGTAATCCATTTTTCCTTTGGTTTGAATGTTAGCTCATCATGTATTAATATTTTATATCTTTTATTTATTTATTTTTAAGATTTTATTTATTTGAGAGAAGAGAGAGAGAGAAAGCTGAGTAGGGGGGAGGGGCAAAGAGAGAGGGAGAAGCAGACTCCCTGCTGAGCAGAAAGCCCAATGACATTCACGGCAGGGCTCCATCCCAGGACCCTGAGATCATGACCTGGGCCAAAAGCAGACCCTTGACCTACTGAGCCACCCGCACCCCAGTATGTGATATTCTTAAAAAACTATTTATGTTACACTATTAATGTCCCTGTATAAAATAAAAATTTAGCATTTTTTGATTTCCTCTTTCTCCCTACTCAGTTGACTTACTGCCCTTATTTTTATTATGCTCTAATAATCATTTATTTATGCTCTTATTAGACATTTGTATTAAGTTTAATAAGTACTTTTTGACTTTGTTCTTTTTATTAATTTCTAGGTCGGCTGGTATGTATTTTCAGTTAAAAATATCAGAGAAGGGGGGCGCCTGGGTGGCTCAGTGGGTTAAGCCGCTGCCTTCGGCTCAGGTCATGATCTCGGGGTCCTGGGATGGAGTCCCACATCGGGCTCTCTGCTCGGCAGGGAGCCTGCTTCCCTCTCTCTCTCTCTCTCTCTCTGCCTGCCTCTCTGTCTACTTGTGATCTCTCTCTGTCAAATAAATAAAATCTTTAAAAAAAAATATCAGAGAAGGCAAATGATTTCTTGCCTTTCTTCATCCTTATATCCCAAGAATAGTCTTGCTATTGATTTTATACCTTAGAAACAGTAGGGATGAGCCCAGAATTTGGGAATTTACTGTTGTAGGGATGAAAACAATGATAACTGGAAAGTTTCCCTTTCCTAAGAAACTGGTTTTGTTTACTTCTTCACATGAGGCTTGTGGGATTTTCCTTCTCCTTTGAAATTTAAAATGTTGACCTAGTTAAGTCATTTCATTAATTTTGCCACATACTTTATAAATTTTTTAAATCTAAAAATCTAAATTCTAAATCTACCCATGGTCAGGTCAAAGTTCTTCTATAGGTTTTTATGTTAGTTTTTTGTCCATTTGTTGTATTTTCTTCCGGAATTTAAGCTATGTATTTGGTCTGTATTATAACACATTATATAAAAATTTTTCTAGACCATTTTTCACATCTTTTTTCTTTCATCTTATTAATCTCTGTATAACTGAGTTATAGAATAAATTTTCTTCTAACTTTGAGACAATTTTTTCCCCATTGTTTGCTGCTTATTGTTACTTCTGGGCTCCCAGCAACTAAAAGGTTTATTTCCAGTTCCTATTGCATTGCTTGGCCCAGGAAAGATAATGAAAAAAAGTGTATTAAATTATATTGTAATGAAATTGCTCAAATATAAGATGGGAAAATTATTAGACATAATTTTCAGTGACAACAGTAAGTATATCTTGGTGTAAAATAACTAGATATGAACTAGATTAGCTGTCTTTTCAGAAATTATATCATGTACAAGAGTTTTAGCGTAGAACCTCTAATATTATTCAGTAATGTTAAAATCAAACCCAACCCAACCCCAGCCACCAGGCACACAATTATAGTAGGAGTAAAAAGATATGTATCAAAGTATTGAAATAACAAAGTAATATTTATTGAGCCTTACTGGTAGGAAGGACCAAGCTAAGGGCTCTACACACATAATCCCATTTAATCTTCTCTACAATTTTGATAGGCCTTCTATTTGCTGATGAAGGACCTGAAATTTAGAGGGTCATTTGCAAAAGGACATACAGCTAATAAGTAGCTGAGCTGGGATTTGAGCCCAGATCTGGTTAATTCTGAAGTCTATGATCTAACCATTAAGCTAGATTGGACAGCGTTTCCTTTTTCTAGTCTTCCCAATGCTGAGGTTTAATAACACAGCACTATTTCTTGGTTCCATATACAGAATGCTTTTTTTTTTTTTTTAACTTTTCAGAACTCTGATTTGATTGCATAGAATCTGAATCTTTAAGATTATAGGCCATGAGGGGCACCTGGGTGGCTCAGTCGGTTGGGCATCTGACTCTTGATTTCAGCTCAGGTCATGATCTCGGGATTGGGTGTCAGGACCCCAGTTGGGCTCTGCGCTCAGCACAGTCTGCGTGAGATTCTTCCTCCCTCTCCTTCTGCCCCTCCACCCAACTTGCTAACTCTCTCTCTCTAGAAATCTTAAAAAAAAAAGAAAGAAAGAAAGGAAAAGATTATAGGCCACAAAAGTGGGAGGTTTAACTTGGATTGAAAGCTATTAAAGCCAAAGTCATAATCCTATCTTCATTTTACTTGCTTTTATCCACATAATTAAAGGCCCAATGTTTGCACTGACTACAAAGAAGCAGAAGTGGGACATAGCTCCTACCCACAAGAGAGTTATAGCCTGGCTGTGCAGGACAATATAGAAAGAGACATCACTTCATACCACTCCTTTTAAAACAAAACAATTGGCTTGGGGACACCTGGGTGGCTCAGTCAGTTGAGATTCTGACTCTTGGTTTGGGCGCAGGTCATGATCTCAGGCTCATAGGATCATAGCTCCTTTAAGGAGTAGCAGTGATGATAGAGATTATGAAAAGGCTGAAAAGGAAAGGAGTATGGTGTATTAATTTAAAAATTGAGTTCCTCCTCCACCAATTAATAGCTCCATGATTTTAGCCAAGTTCTTCTAAAGCCCTCTAAGACTCATTGTTCTTACATTTTATATTAAGTACTCAGTAAATGATAGTTATTAGCTTTACTATGAATTCACAGAATAGAGTGGGCTTTTTTTGTTTGTTTGTTTTTTCTACCTAGCATTTATTTTATCTTATTTTGGTAACATCATTAATTTTCGTACCTCTTTCTTGGTGTAATTGTCAAAGTCTCTGTTCTATTGTAAGAAAGGGATGGATATATGACTAGACTAAGCCAACCAGACTTTCTTTGCAGACTTTGAATCTTGAATTAATTGACACTCTGAAGATATTGTCCATTGATTCCTGCTACCTGGACCTCTAAGAGCTGCCTCAATTGCTTTCTGCTTTCAAACTCCATACTTAAACCACCTCATGTCCTACTAAAATCCTCTTCTGTAAAATGTTGGCCAAATGAGGTGTTGTTTACAACCAAAGAAACCTGCCTGCTACACCTGGTCAATCTTTCCCATTCTTGTGAGGTTGATTTATCTTTAATTTACTCTAAGAGACCAATTGGGCAATTACAGTGGTCCTAAACATTCCTCTTCAAAATAATTTAATAGTCATCCTAGGCATCTCCTATATTGTCTTACACTTCATTGTGATGTGCATTCATTTTCTCCACAATGTTTCTGGGCAAATCTAAACCCCATGTCATCTGCAGTAATCTCATTCATAGCCGAGAACATTGAATCTGTCTTCTCCATGACATGCTGCACCTATGTTGCTGCTTTGCCTGTTCTCCAGACTGAACATGCCCAGGTTTTTCATCTCTTCTCATAGGGTTTCATTTCCAAACCTTTTATTAACTTGGTTGCCCTCCTCTGAACTCCTTCCAGTTAGCTAGAAAGCAAAGTCTATCCAATAATATCGTGTCATCATCATGGAGACCATGGAGGTCACATCCTGGCTAGAAGGTAACTGGGTAGCCCCACAGGCATGAAATTTTTTCTTCATGCCTAAGGTAGTTGTGAATGTGCTGGGTCTCCTGCCCAGGCATACCCCAAGCATGCAACAAATGGGGTGCGGTCAGCAGGCAGGTACCTACGTATTCAGGGGAAGAGTCATTGCTTATTTGAGCAGCAGTAATCAGTTCAATTTCTCTTTGTGGCTACTTTGAACTGCAGCCTTCTTCCTAACTCAAAACACCAAAGCTGGGTGATAACTAACAATTATTGAGTGCTTATGATGTGCTAGGCATTATGCCAAATGCTCAACATTTGTGAACTCATTTAATCTCTACAATAACCCTTACATGAGGCTATTATCTTCATTTTACAGATGCAGAAACAGAAGGTTATAGTGAGCCCATGGTTAGGAAGTGATGTGGCAGAAAGTTGAACTCCGGGATTGGACTATAAAGCTCATGCCTTTAACTATAACCTTTAATTGTTTGAACACTCAAGAGGAACAGGCTAGAAAGCATTGGACAAAAAAATTGGGAAAAGCATGTGCCTTTTTAAAAGGCAGGGTTTTACAATTTGTGTAACATGGAAAAAATGATTTCATGATTAAAAAAATATGAGAAATAGTTTATGCACATTTGCCTTCCTGGAGATTAAAAATAAATATTCTATATTGAAGGCTATAAGAAGTCTTGATGTGAAGAAACGTATTTAACCCACATTCCCCAAATATATTTTAACAGAAAACACCTCCACTTCACTAAGTGTGCAAAAATACATACTAGACTTAATGTTAAGGAGATACATGAAACTATACATGGTATATACATCCCAACATCACAATAATCTTGCAAGAAATACACTATTACTTCAATTTGGGGGGAAGGGAACTGACTCCCAGAGAGGTTTACCTCTCCAAAGACTTTTTGTGGGCAAATTACTGAGTAGAGGTTTTATTCCAATTTTGTATAATTTTAATGTCCTTATGTTGCTTCTACACATAAAATATTTATTTCCCCCCTCATGCCCTAAATTAAAGAAAATTCAGTTTTGAAAGTTATTATTGCCCCATCTGCTTTTTAGATATCTTGGTCATGTGAAAGTAGCTTAATAAAGAGGGAAGAGCCCCAGCTCAGTTCTAGAAAACTTAGGCTGGGTCAGATTATCACCTCTGCTACCTACAGTTTGGATTTTCCATGAAAGTTGCTTAATCTCTCTGAGACTTTTTTTTTCCCTTCCAGTTTTATTGAGATGTAATTGACATATATAACATTGTATAAGTTCTAGATGTACAACATAATTACTTGATATTTCTATATATTACAAAATGATCACCATAGTAAATTTAGTTACTATCCCATCAGTTCACCTGGTTATAACTTGTTTTTCTGTGATGAGAACTTTTAAGATCTGCTCCCTTAGCAACTTCCAAAAATATGATACAGTGTTATCTTGAGTCACCATGCTTGCACATTACATCCACAGGCCTTATTGATTTTATAACCAATTCTTTCATAACCTTCACTAATCCCTATCTCCCACCTCTGGCAACCACGAATCTGGTGTGTTTCTATGAGTTTGGTTTCTTTAGATTCCACATGTGAGTGAGGTCATAGGGTACTTGTCTTTCTCTGACTTATCTCATTTACCATAATGTTTTCAAATCCATCCATTTGTCACAAAGGGCGAGATTTCCTTCTTTTTTATGGTCTGAGCTTATTTTCCTTCCTATGAAGCAGACATTCATTATGTGAATGGCTTATTAACTGTTTTTTGTTCCCCTCATACTATGTTAACTCCATATTTCTTTTTTTTTTAAGATTTTATTTATTTATTTGAGAGAGAGTGAATGAGAGACAGAGAGAGAGGGAGAGAAAGCAGTAGTAGGGATAGGAACAGAGGGAGAGGGAGAAGCAGACTCCCCACTAAACAAAGAGCCCAATTTGGGGGCTCGATCCAGGACCTTGGGATCATGACCCGAGCCAAATGCAGAACTTAACCGTCTAAGCCACCCAGGCGCCCCCTCCATATTTCATTTTAACAAAGCAAACGAAATGAGTGGCTTTATTTGGAATTCAAAAGATAGTACTTTAGTTCAGACTATAGTTTTCAAGTGTTACAAAACTTTAGAGGTGTCCAAGTCTGCCTGGTCTGCGTTAGTGAAGAAGGTTCCAGGAGTGAAGCAACCAGCACGAGGACTGGCTCCAAGAGCAGCAGCAAACTCCAGCACAGCTCACTGGCGGGTATTCCTGGATGATACGACACTGACATCAGCTGGGTTTTCAATGGCAATACTGACACGAGATGTCAGTGGAAGCTTCTCTCAGGTTCTTTTCAGATTATGATGTAGATACTACCCCTTTGCCTTTTGTGGAGATACTGTTCCATTTGGAAGTCAAGGTTGGTACCACATAAGTGGGTTCCTGCTGCAAGGAATTTGAGGACATCCTCCTCCCTCATTTCTAGGACATCAAGGACTCTGGATATTGTGAAAGTTTCCCTTTAAGTTACAACACGGATGCAGAATAATGTTGCATGGAACTCTCTCTGGGTAGCACGGAAAGTGCAGTTTCGGTTTGATTAGTGTTTTTATAGTGTCTCTTTTCCCATCCATTGACTTTAATATTATCTATGTCTGAATATTTTTGTGTCTTATAGATTGGGTCTGTATTAGATTGCATCTAATTGGGTCTTGTTTTTTTAATCTTACCTGCAGTCACTGCCTTTTAAGTTTGTGTAGATCATGATATTTAATGTAATTAGAAATATCACTGAATTTAAATTCATCATATTGCTATTTATTTTCCATTTATCCCATCTGATCTTTGTTTTTTTTTTTTTCCCTACTGACTTCTCTTAGGTTAATTTAATTGTTTTATTTTTAATTCTATTTTATCTCCACTACTGGCTTGTTAGCTATATCACTTTGTTTTACTGTTCTAGTGGTTACTCCAGGGTTTATAACATACATTTTAAAATTATTTCTGTCTAGCTTAAATGCATATATAGTATAAAACTCAACAGAATACTTCCATTTACCTACCTCTATGTTATTGATGTCATACATTCCACTTTTCATATACAGCTGACCGTTTAAGAGTGCAAAGATTAGGGGCACTGACCCTCTGCATAGTCCAAAATTCATGTATAACTTTTGCTCCCCGCAAACTTAACTACTAAAGCCTACTGTTTACTGAAAGTCTTAGTGATAACATAAACAATCAATTAACACATAGTTTGTATGCTGTGTGTACTATATATTGTATTCTTACAATAAGGTAAGCTAGAGAAAAGAAAAAGTTATTAAGAAAATCATAAGGAAGAGAAAATACATTTACAGGACTATACAGTATTTATCAAAACAATCTGTGTAAAAGTGGATCTGCACACCTCAAACCCATGTTGTTCAAGGGTCAACTGTACGATAGACTTGAAAATTCATTGTTATTATTTTGCTTTAGCTCATCAATATCTGTTGACATTTCAAACTAAGAAAGTATTTTCTATTCATGTGTTTATCATTCTCAGAGCCTTTCATTCATCTGTGTAGATCCAAATTATCATCTGACACAATTTCCTTTTGCCTGAAAAACTTTCTTAATTTTTGTAGAACAGTTCCTCTAGTAAAATTCTCTAAGGTCTTTTTCTTTTAAATTGAGATGTAATTGACATATAACATTTTAGAAGCTTAAGTTGTATAACATAATGATTCAGTATTTATATACAATGTCTATATTTATATACATTGCAAAATGATCACCACAATAAATCTGGTTTACATCCATCACCCTGCAAAGTTACAAATTTTTTTTTCTTTTGGTAAGAACTTTAAAGATTTGCTCTTAGCTACCTCCAAATACACAGTACAGTATTATTAACTTCAGTCACCATGGGGTACATTATATCCTCATGACTTACTTGTTTTATAACTGATAATTTGTACCTTTTCAGAACCTTCACCCACTTTACCCACCTCCCACTCCTACCTCATCCCAAGCACCAATCTGTTTTCTGTATCTATGAATTCAGTTTTTTTGTTTTGTTAGATTCCACATATAAATGAGATTACATGATATTTTTGTCTGCCTTACCACAATGCCCTCAATATTCATGCACATTGTCAGAAAGAACAAGATTTTCTTCATTCCTTAATGACTGATAATATTTCATTGTAAATATATAATACCACATATGTTGTAATCCATCTATCGATGGACACTTAAGTTGCTTCCATATAAGTTAGTGATTTCATTTCCTTTGGATAAATACCCACAAGTGGAATTGATGAATCATATGGTAGTTCTATTTTTAATTTTTTTTTGAAGAAATGTCATACTGTTTTCATAGTAGTTGCACCAGTTTACATTCCCATCAACAGTGCACATGGGTTTCCTTTTCTCCATATCCTCACTAACACTTGCTATTTATTACCTTTTTTTTTTTTTAAAGACTTAGTTTTTTATTTGAGAGAGAGAGTGATAGGCAGCACAAGCAGTGGGCAGGGAAACAGTATCTAGGGAGAGGCAGAGGGAGAGGAAGAAGCAGACTCCCACCGAGCAGGGGACCTGATGTGGGGCTCAATCCCAGGACCTTGAGATCATGACCTAAGCCAAAGGCAGATGCTTAGCCAACTGAGATAAGGTGCCCCCCTTATCTTCTTTGATAATAGCTATTCTAATCTATGAGATGATGTCTCATTGTGGCTTTGATTTGTATTTCCCTGATGATTAGTGATATCGAGAACCTTTTCATGTATCTGCTGTTGACCATTTGTATGTCTTCTTTGGAAAATGTCTATTCAGATCCTCTGCCCATTTTTTAATCAGTGTTTTGTTTGTTTTGCTATTGAGTTATATGAGTTCCTTGTATATTTTAAATATTATTTATCAGATATATGATTTGCAGATATTTCTCCCATTCAGTAGGTTGCCTTTTCATTTTGTTGATGGTTTCCTTTGATGTGCAGAAGCCTTTTAGTTTGAGGTAGTTCCAACATACTTATTTTTGCTTTTGTTGTCTTTGTTTTTGGTGTCAAATCCAAACAATCATTGCCAAGACCCATGTCAAGGAGCTTACTGCTTATGTTTTCCTCTTGAAGTTTTCTGGTTGCAGGTCTTCTGTTCAAGTCTTTAATCCATACTGAGTTAATTTTTGTGTTTGGTATAAGACAGTGGCCCAGTTTCATTCTTTTGCATGTGGCTATCCAGTTTTCCCAACCATTTATTGATTCCCAATCATTTATTGAAGAGACCATCTTTTCATCATCATATATTCTTCCTTCCTTTGTGTAAACTAACTGACCAGATAAGTGTGGGTTCATTTCTGGCCTCTCTATTCTGTTCTATTGATCTATGTGTGTGTTTTTATGCCAGTACCATACTGTTGTGATCATTAGAGCTTCATAATGTAAAGGTAGGAAGCATACTGTCTCCACCTTTGTTCCTTGTATTTTTGTTGTTGTTAGGGAATCATATTAATTGGTGTCTTCCGATGTAAAAGTTGGAAGTCCAAAGTATGAGTTATGTAAGGAGAGAGTGAGAGAAGTATTCTTTCCCTCATTCATTCCTTCATTCAGCAAATATATGAGAAATGTTTATGTGTACATTTTTAGGTCCTGAGATACACAAGTAAAAAGTCCAGGGAATTCTCTACCCTTATGGCACATTGGTTCTGGGGAGATATGCATATGTACATACAAATAATTAATTTAAAAAGCAGTAGCAAATGGTGGTAAGAGCTAGAGAGAAAATGGGGATAGGGGGTTACTACTTCATACAGGTTATTCAGTGAAGACCTCTTTGAGGAGTTGACATCTGAGCATTGGTTTGAGCCAACTCATTCCTGGATGATGGAAGAGAGACAGAACTGTAAAGATCTGAGCAGAAGGAAACATCAAGGATAACAGCTGTAGAGTAGAATGAACTTAATGTCTTTGAGGACTAACAAGCAAGCCAGGACAGGTGGAACCTAGTGAGGAAGAAGGAGGGTAGAAGGCAAAGAAGTGTAAAATGTGAAAGGGCCAGAACATGTAAGATTTAGTAGTGCTGGTAAGGAGTCTGTGTTTTCATTCAAGTGAGATGGATGCTGTTGGGGGGTTTGGAGCAGGAGGTTTACATTTGAAGACAATTGCTCTACCTATGGTATGACAGATTCTAGGCTAGAAAGCATGGAACATGGAAGGCAGAGAGCTTTAGATCAATACAGAAAAATAAAACTTTTTTGCATATAAAGTTAACAGACATTTGAAAGAAGAGAAGGGGAGGCGATGGGTCAGGGAAAGGAAGACTGAGCAATTAGTCAGAAGACTGGAACTCCTGGAGAAAAGCATCTGTTGAGAAATAGTAATTAGTGAGATACTGTTGTCAGTATGTCTGAGACATTTTAAAACAAGGCAGTCCACGAGTCAGTTTTAAGTTATCTATGGTTCAAGGATGTACGCTTCCTCTACCACCCCAAGCCTTATTTAAAACTTGCTACACATACTGTATTGCACTGGTGGTACTTTGAAGATAAAAAGGAATCAGGTTGGTGCCCAGTGTAAGACCACACAGTGTAGGATAAGGAGAGCCTACAGAATATGGCAAGATGATTCACACAATAAGCAAATCCAGTGGATTCAAGAGTATGAAACCATCAGTGATGAACAAAAATGGAAACTCCTCCAAGATTCTCAGGAGGGATTTGTGTAAACATTGACTTTCCCAGGACATAGGTGATGGTGGTTGGAGCCAACTCATTTGAAGCCTGAAGGGCAGGGTGACCTGGCTGATTCCAGGTCACACATGTAACTGAAGAACAAAGAAGACAGAATACAGTTTTATGGTATGATTAGGTCAGTGGCATAAATCTTTAGGCTCAGCTTTCCCACTCAGATGTTTTTCCCAGAGGTTACTTCTATTAATAATTCATTTATGTATTCATTTGACAAATATATACTCAGCACCTGCTCTGTGCCAGATATTGTATGGAGAGCTGAGGATATGGCAAGAAACAGCATATAAAACATAACAGCCATGCCAGTTGGTAACTTGACCCTACTCCAGCCTTCAGAATGGCTAGACTTTGGCCCAATGAAACACAAGGGCACCCATACTGGGGCATTTAGGGGAAAGAACCTGCATTCCTCTTCTGTAGGAACTTCTTGTTTCCTTCATGTGGGGAGCCATTAGCTGCTCAGAACAAATTAGCTATTATCATTATTACTGTACATTATTTATCTTTTCCTTAACTTTTTGATTTTCCTGACTATGTCTTATGTGAATCAAATTTCTAAAATAGTTTCCTTACATAGTCAGATCTTTTGTAATTTACCCTGATACACAGCTTGCAATAACAAGATTTTGGGTATATGATTAAATTATTTCCTGAAAAGATCAAAATCCATCCTAGAACAGAGTATTTTCTAAACATTTAAACAGAAAAAATAAAGGCAAACACTTTGGAAAATTGTTTGGCAGTGTCCATCAAAGTTGAGTAGAAGCATAAATTATAAACTAGGAATTTTACTCTCAGTATATACCCAGCAGATACAAAGATACAATTTGCATTATTTCATTTACATAAAGCTTGAAAACTGACAAAGCTCAGGAGACTGACTGCCTGGGGGTTTAGAACGACCAGAAGGGAACAAGAGGGAGTTTTGGGAGCTAGTCATGTTCTGTTTCTTTACCTGGATGCTAGTTACATGGATATGTTCACTGATAAAAATTCTTTGAGATGTATATTTAAGATTTATGTATTTCTCTTTATGAATATTATATTTGAATGGAAGGGTGTTTTTTTTGTTTTGTTTTGTTTTGTTTTGTTTTTAAGATTTGAATTCAATTAGTCACCATACAGTACATCATTAGTTTCAGATGTAGAGGTCAGTAATTCATCAATTGCATAAAACACCCAGTTCATCATATCACTTGCCCTCCTTAATGTCTGTCACCCAGTTTACTTTAAAAAGTGGATGTAAAATGCATTTTATTATTCTCCCTGGAATTCATAATTCACTATTTTGAAAAACTGGATTGTCAATGAATATTGGGTGATGATTACTGTCATTTTAATTACATTTTTCCCTTTTATCATCCTCCTTGGGGGATAATTTTTCAGCAAATGTATGTTGGAAATTTTTGAAAAAGAGAAAAATAACTAACTAAGCAAAATGGTTCTAATCTAGCATAACATTTAACTATTATTACAAAAAAGGATATGTACCACTGAACCCTTATCCACACAGAATCTACAAGTTCTATTGAGCTGGACATTTGTTTTTCTTTTTTTGAAATTAAAATTTCAAGCTTACACCCTTCAACATGACTCTGTTTTGCTAGTTATCTATAAATATAGAAAATAGTTTTCTCTCAAATATTTCTTGAATCTCCTATCATCTGATCTCAGCTCTCCTTGCTTTGGGGCAGCTTCTAATTATCCTTTCCTAGACTACAGCAACAGCCTGATATGTGTCACAAACTGACCCAGTCTTGCTCCCTCAAAACAGCCTTTATCTAGCCTCCATAGTGACCCATCTTACAATAATCTGATTATTATATTCCTTCCCTTCAAACCATCTCAGTTAATGGAAGCTCCATCCTTAGAGTTCTCTTGCCAAACATTTTAATTTCATCCTTGACTTCTTTCTTTTTATGTGTCCAGAAAATCCAATTAACTCTATTTTCAAAACATAATCCAAATCTGTTCATTTAATATCACCAACATTACTACCATCTCTGTCAGAGCACTGTCCTTTCTTGCCTAGACTATTTATTGCAAAGGCCTGCAGACTAATCTCCTTGTTGCCATTCTTGTCTCTCTACAGTCTTGATGTAGCATCTTGATGGACCATATTTGATATAGCACCGGAGTATTTAAACACACACATACATCAGTTTATGGTACTTGTATGCCTTACACCCCCCAGTGGCTCCCACTTTCACTCAGAGAAAGATCTGAAGACCTTGTGTATCCCTGTAAGAACTTTGGCCCTGTTAGCCCTCTGACTTTATCTCCTGCATACTCTCTGGTTTTTGTGGTGTTCTCTGAGCACACCAGGCACACTCACTACTTAGGTCTTTCCCATTGGCTATTCCCGCTATCTGGAATATTCTTCCTCAATTATCCATAAACCTCATTCCATTACTTACTTCCAGGATTTGGTCAGATGTTTCTTTTCTCATAAGACTTACCTGCACAGGCTGACTTACTTTGAAGATCTGTTGGATGGTGAAGGAAGAAAAAACCGGAAGTGGCAGGAGCAGGGGGGGGTTGGGAGGAATAGACAGGGATAGACAGTTGCTGCTTTCAGGGAATTAGACTATCTTGAGCATGGCAGACTATAAATAGACAATTGCAATACTGTATAATAAGTGCTGGGAAAGAATTAAAAAGTATAATTTTAAACTTAGAAGAAAGGCAGGAGTAAGACATAAAAATTTGAAAGTAAATTGCATGTAGAGTGCTATTTATGAGAATATAGAGAATGGGAAGAGAAGACGATTCAGGATAGAACATGAGGGAACAGTCAAAAATATAATTGAAAACTCAGGCAGGAACCTTACTCAGGAAGCCATTACATATAGACTTTCAAGAATAAGGGGGCTGATCTGAATATAGTATTAGAGTTGATAATTAGCTCATTAATGACCTTGATATATAACATTTCAAGGGAGTATTAAAGAAATTAAACAGTTAGCAGTGGATTAGGGTCTGGATGAGGTCATAGAAATGAAATTGGTGGGTGTGATCTGTATAAAAAATTCTTTCAAGAAGTTTGTCAAGAAGAGAAGAAGGAAGGTGGAATGAATAAAGAGGAATTTAATCTTTATACAAGGTAATGGTATAAAGAGAGGGGAAAATTTTTGAGAAAATTTCTATGTGATTGAAGGGGAGTTTTTCTTAAAGGAAATACCCTAGGGTTATAGAGTACTAGGATAGCTGGAGAAAAACTGGTCAATGAGAAGATAGATAGCTACATCTCAGGAAAATGGCTGTGTAGGAATCATAGGAATGGATGACTATACCCAACCACAGTCTTGAATTGTACAAAGGAAAAGTAAAAATAAAGAATGACTATAGTTAGGGAATCAAGAGGTATTTTCAGGGTATGTCTTATAATCAACAAAATATTAGTAATTGAGAATGATATTCCTTTTGGAAGTGACCAGTATTGGGGGAGGACATAAGTTCCATTTTCCAGAATTGTCACATTTATTATTTTAGGGACTTTAATCACATCAACTCTTTGGCTTTATCTACCAAATTGAAGATTTCTTTTTTTTTTTTTTAAAGATTTTATTTATTTATTTGACAGAGAGATCACAAGCAGGCAGAGAGGCAGGCAGAGAGAGAGGAGAAAACAGGCTCCCTGCTGAGCAGAGAGCCCGATGCGGGGCTCGATCCCAGGACTCTGAGATCATGACCTGAGCCGAAGGCAGCGGCTTAACCCACTGAGCCACCCAGGCGCCCCCAAATTGAAGATTTCTAATTTGTAAAAATATATCTTAATTTGGAAACTGCTACAACTCCATAATAATTTAAATGTTATTTTTTGAGTCTTCTCTCATATTTTCATCTGTATTGAGTTTGGTGACATAGCTACTTTAGTACAAGACAGTAATTATAGTTTCTCTAGTATTTGAATATGCCATATAAGGATGCAAAGTATTTTATGAGTCTTTTTAGCTACCATAGTGCTGATGCCTCTGAGAATATGTAACAAGGCTATTGAAGCTTCCTCCCAGGTAGAAATTGATACATCAGAATCATCACTGCAGTGATAAAGTGATTCTTTTTATTTTTTAAACATATAATGTATTATTTATTTCAGGGGTATAGGTCTGTGAATCATCAGTGTTAATTCACAGTACTCACCACAGCACATACCCTCCCCAATGTCCATCACCCAGCCACCGTTTCCCTCCTAACCCCCTCCCCTCCAGCAACCCTTAGTTTGTTTCCTTAGATTAAGATTCCTTATGGTTTGTCTCCCTCTCAGGTTTTGTCTTGTTTCATTTTTTCCTCCCTTCCCCTATGATCCTCTGTCAAGTTTCCCAAATTCCTCATATCAGTGAGATCATATGATAATTGTCTTTCTCTGATTGATTTATTTCACTTAGCATTATACCCTCTAGTTCCATCCACATCCTTGTAAATGGTAAGATTTCATAGTATTCCATTGTCTATATATACCACCTCATCTTTATCTATTCATCTGTTGATGGACATTTAGGCTCTTACCAAAGTTTGGCTATTGTGGACATTGCTGCTATAAACATTGGGGTGCACTCCCCCTTTGGATCACTATCTTTGCATCTTTGGGATAAATACCAGTAGTGCAATTGCTGGGTCATAGGGTAGTTCTATTTACCACTTTTTTTTTTGAAGTTTTTTTTTTTTTTTTAAATTTATTTATTTATTTGATGGAGAGAGAGAGATCACAAGCAGGCAGAGAGGCAGGCAGAGAGAGAGGGGGAGAAGCAGGCTCCCTGCTGAGCAGAGAGCCCGATGCGGTGCTCGATCCCAGGACCCTGAGATCATGACCCGAGCCGAAGGTAGAGGCTTAACCCACTGAGCCACCCAGGCGCCCCTATTTACCATTTTTTGAGGAACCTCCATGCTGTTTTCCAGAGTGGCTGCACCAGCTTGCATTCCCACCAACAGTGTAGGAGGGTTCCCCTTTCTCTGCATCCTCACTAACACCTGTCATTTCCTGACTTGTTAATTTTAGTCATTCTGACTGTGTGAGGTGGTATCTCACTATGGTTCTGATTTATATTTCCCTGATGCTGAGTGATGTTGAGCATTTTTTCATGTGTGTGTTGGTCATTTGGATATCTTCTTTGCAGAAATGTCTGTTCATGTCTTCTGTGCATTTCTTGGTTGGATTATTTGTTCTTTGGGTGTTGAGTTTGATAAGTTCTTTATAGATTTTGGATACTAGCCCTTTATCTGATATGTTGTTTGCAGATATCTTCTCCCATTATGTCAGTTGTCTTTTAGTTTTGTTGACTATTTCCTTTGCTGTGCAAAAGCTTTTTATCTTGATGAAGTACCAATAGTTCATTTTTGTCCTTGCTTCCCTTGCCTTTGGTGATATTTCTAGGAAGAAGTTGCTGTAGCTGAGATCAAAAATGTTGCTGCATCTGTTCTCCTCAAGGATTTTGATGGATTCCTGTCTCACATTAAAGTCTTTCATCCATTTTGAATCTATTTTTGTGTGTGGTGTAAAGAAATGGTCCAGTTTCATTCTTCTGTATGTGGCTGTCCAATTTTCCCAACACCATTTGTTGAAGAGGCTGTCCTTTTTTCCATTGAACGCTCTTTCCTGCTTTGTCAAAGATTAGTTGACCATAGAGTTGAGGGTCCATTTCTGGGCTCTCTACTCTGTTCCATTTATCTATGTGTCTGTTTTTGTGCCAGTATCATATTGTCTTGATGATTACAGCTTTGTAATAGATCTTGAAGTCTGGAATTGTGATGCCACCAACTATGGTTTTCTTTTTCAACATTCCTTTGGTTATTTGGGGTCTTTTTTGGTTACATATAAATTTTAGGATTATTTGTTCCATTTCTTTGAAAAAAGTTAGTGGTATTTTGATAGGGATTGTAGTAAATGTATAGATTGCTCTAGCTAGCGTAGACATTTTCACATTTGTTCTTCTAGTCCACGAGCATGGAACATTTTTCCATTTCGTTGTATCTTGCTCAATTTCTTTCATGTATATTCTGTAGTTGTCTGAGTACAGATGCTTTGCCTCTGGTTAGATTTATTCCCAGGTGTCTTATAGTTTTGGGTGCAATTATAAATGGGATCAACTCCTTACTTTCTCTTTCTTCTGTCTTGTTGTTGGTATATAGAAATGCAACTGATTTCTGTGTATTGATTTTATATCCTGGCACTTTCCTGAATTCCTGTATGAGTTCTAGCAGTTTTGGAGTGGAGTCTTTTGGGTTTTCCACATAAAATGTCATATCATCTGCAAAGAGTGAGAGTTTGCCTTCTTCTTTGCCCATTCAGATGCTTTTTTATTTCTTTTTGTTGTCTGATTGCTGAGGCTAGGACTTCTAGTACGATATTTAATAACAGTGGTGATAGTGGACAGTCCTGCCATGTTCCTGACTTTAGGGGAAAAGCTCTCAGTTTTTTCCCATTGAGAATGATATTCACTGTGGGTTTTTCATAGATGGCTTTTATGTTACTGAGATATGTATCCTCTTTCCCTACACTGTGAAGAGTTTTGATCAAGAAAAGATGCTGTACTTTGTCAAGTGCTTTTTCAGCATCTATTGAGAGTATCATATGGTTTTTGTTCTTTCTTTTATTAACGTACTATATCACACTGATTGATTTGCAGATGTTGAATCAACCTTGCAGCCCAGGAATAAATCCTACATGGTCATGGTGAATAATCCTTTTAATGTACTGTTGAGTCCTATTGGCTAGTATTTTGTGAGAATTTTTGCATCCATGTTCATCAGGGATATTGGTCTGTAATTCTCCTTTTTGATGGGGACTTTGTCTGGTTTTGGGATCAAGGTAATGCTGGCCTCATAAAATGAGTTTGGAAGTTTTCCTTCCATTTCTATTTTTTTGGAACAGTTTCAGGGGAATAGGTATTAATTCTTTTTTAGATGTTTGGTAGAATTCCCCTGGGAAGCCATCTGGCCCTGGGCTTTTGTTTGTTAGGAGATTTTTGATGACTGCTTCAATCTCCTTACTGGTTATGGGTCTGTTCAAGTTTTCTATTTCTTCCTGGTTCAGTTTTGGTGATGAAGTGATTCTTAAATTCAACTGATTTAGATACTTTCTTTACTCACTTCCTGCCCATTAAGATTTGTGTTAACTTGGTTTGAACTAAGGGCTAAATTTGGTTTAATTTGTAAAACTCGCAAAATTTGTGTTCAAAGTGTGTCTAATAATATTATTGAAAGAGAGGAAGCAAATTACACTCAAACTTCCTTTTGACTTTTTCAGCCATGACCTTAGAAGTCATGGAGAAAACCATAACACTGAATATTATTTGTCATTATATGCTATTACATGTTATTATAGGACATTTATTATTTTATATGATGTGTGATGATTAATGAGATTTCTCTCTATAAAATTAGAAAGCAGACCTGTGCTTTTGGCGATTCCATCCTTGTGTTTGGTGCTCTTTCATACCATATTTCATTTAATAAGTGCTTCCAAAATATGAAATCAAGTTAGGAATTAGAAGGCAAGCTCTCAGACATTTTATTTAATCCCTAACTATTAAGTCTAGGCACAAAACCATAAAAATAAAACACTTAAAGGTGAAGATGTATGTAATAAACCTATCTTTCTTTTGCATATTACATATTTCAGGAATGGATTCTAGCACTGGCCGACTTCGGGTGACCTTGTCTGTAGTTCCACCATGTAGTGATAGAAGGACTTTCCAAGCACACTGCCATGTGCTGCTGTATGAGGAGGGTCCTGTTGACCTGATGGCTGCACTTGTGGTGGATAAATACAAGAGGATTCTCTCTGTAGATAAGTTGGATGAGGCAGCTCCAGGTGTGATTCACAGTGGATGTGATTCCTTCCAGTGCACAATTGTCTCACTGGACAAAGAGAAATTGTCACCAGATGATGATAATAGTAACAGATCATGTGGCCCAGGAAGTGGGTGAAGGGAGTTGAGTAGTGTGTGTAGGCTGCCTCAGCTCCATGTAGCTCCAGGGCTCTAGTGATTGAAAGCTTCTTGGGGAAGCTTGGTGCTATTGTGGTGAGTAAACATCCATAAGATCCTTTCATAGAAAAGTCTCACATTCCAGCTTATTATAGATTGAATTGTGTCACATACCAACCCCCTCCCCCAATCATATGTTGAAGTCCTAAACCTTCATACCTCAGGTCTTTAAGTCTTTATCCTATCTGTAAAGATAGTGTCTCACAGAAATAATCAAGTTCAAGTGAGGTCATTAGGGTAAGCTCTAATCCAATATGACGGTAAGCTTATAAAAAGGGGAAATGTGGACATAGAGATAACATAAAGGGAAGACTATGTAAAGAGATAGAGAAGATAGCCATTGACAAGCCAAGGAAAAGGCCTGAATCAGGTCCTCACTCACAACCCTTAGAAGGAACTGATCCTGTTGACATCCTGATTTCTGACTTCTAGTCTCCAGAACTGTGAGACAATCTATTTCTATCATTTAAGCCACCTAGTTTGTGGTAATTTGTTATGGCAGTCAATACACAGCTATTCTGACATTTTGTTTCTTCATCCCCCTTCCATCAACCCTCTTATTTCCTGGTTTACTAGCTACACAACTTCCCTTCACAAGTCATTTCTAGTTTCATGCCCACTGGAAAACTTGTTCTTCTTCTCAAGGCTTCATCTCAAATTGTTTCTGTGCTAGGGATTCACCCTTTGCCGCCTAAACATCTCTACTTCTGCAATTCAATATCCAACAAGCAGAATCCCTTTTCCTCAGCATTTTGTGCTCACATCTCTCCTTTATTTTTTTCTTAAGATTTTATTTATTTGTCACAGAGAGAGCACAAGCAAGGGTAGTAGCAGGCAGAACAGGTAGAGGGAGAAGCAGGCTCCATACTGAGCAAGAGCCCGGTGCAGGACTTGATCCCAGAACTCTGGGATCATGACCTGAGCCAAAGGCAGATGATGAACCAACTGAGCCACCCAGGGATCCCTCACATCTCTTCTTTAAATAGTAGGTGTGACTCAACTGAGATGACTAAATGAGAAGACACAGGGGTGAGGATGTAAAAGAAAATAGCAGGGAAAAAAACCCAAAATCTTAATTTATATTGCAATAACATCATCATGCTGCCTGTATATAGATTGAGATTCATCAATATAGCTGCCCCAGAATGGGCCTCTGTGTTCCCTGCCCACAGGGAACAGTGTCTCTTTAACCTCAGACAGGAAAAGTGAAACAAGAAAGTAGAAGGATTGAAAGTTAAAGAAATGACCAAGTTAGAAAGACTTGAATGTTTTTAGTACTAGCCTTGTTGCCAGCCTATGACAGCAGCACCATTGTAGGCAAGGAAATACTCACACTCACAGGGGGTTTCCAGTGCACCACCAAGGGATTTCAGCCTTGTGGGTCTAGGAGTGAAGTGTTTACATGATAGAGTAGGAAAGACCAAGATGAATACCTCTTAACCTCCTCAGAGAATAGGCACAAATGGAAGCAGAATCAAGAGAACCCAAATTGTGCTCAGTTGCAAAGCATTTAAATACAGTGACTCAGGATGAGCACCCAATAAATGCCAGTTGGTATTCTTATTACCATATTTCATTAACTCTGAGCTGCACTTTTAATTTTTTTCTGAAATATTTTTTTTTATTATTTATTTATTTGACAGACAGAAATCACAAGTAGGCAGAGAGGCAGGCAGAGAGAGAGAGGGAGAAGCAGGCTTCCCACTGAGGAGAGAGCCCGATGCGGGGCTCGATCCCAGGACCCTGGGATCATGACCTGAGCCGAAGGCAGAGGCTTTAACCCACTGAACCACCCAGGCGCCCCAATTTTTTTCTGAAATATTTTAAAGAAACACCAAACATCATGTTATTTCACCTGGAAATACATTTAGAATGTATCTCAAAGTTGATTTTTTAAAAATATTAATCACTCATGGAGGTTTTCTGATTGCTTCAATTTTTCAATTTTCTCAATCATAAAAGAATTTCAACAGACTCCCTTCACCATATCTATCCATATACTCACCATCTGGACCATATACTCAGCCTCTTACCTGTCACTATCACCAAATTCACCATGTTCCCCTCAAGTCCAATGCCCCACTTTTGCTCTAGTTCCATTTCCTCTTACTCAAAGGATCACTCTAGAAATTCTTCATTTTTCTCTCTTGCATCATTCTCCTTCCACTGAATCATTCCACCAGAAAACATGCATGCTATTTGGTCTTGCAATTTAAACTTTCTTTTGGCCATACTTTTCCTTCCAATTAGGTCTCATTTCTTCTTCCCTTTGCAGCAAAACTCCTTGGAAGGGTTATAAAACATAGTTCTTTCCCCCCTAGCATTTTTTAACAGTTTGGAAATCAGAGCATCCATGAAATAAAAACTCACAATCACTGACATGAACCTAGCAATGATTAGTGAAGAAGAGAGAAAACTTATAGCTGCTTCTGCTGGCCTTGTCATGAGTTTGGAAAGCTCTAGCTGAATGATACTGAAAACAGGATTTAGAATCTGAGTGGATTCAAATCCTAGTTCTTCCAGTTATTAGCTGTGTGATCATGGACAGGATTTATTTTTAACTCTCTAAGTTTGAGTTTGCTCAACTATAAAAGAGGAGAAGAGTACAATTACCTATGCATTAAATTTCTTATGTGAATTAAATCAGATAATACATGTTAAGTGCTTAGCAAAGTGCCCATGATATGGTACTCAATAGAGTAGCTTTCATCCTCATGATCGCATATCGTCTTACGTGCACATGTAAACACATGTACAATGATTCATGGTGGGCCATGCCAGAATAACCATATAAAAGATTTATTCACATTATATAACAGGCAGGGCAACATTTTACCCTTTACCCCATCCTCTCTTGGTGAAAATACCTGCCATTCAGTTGTGACACAGTCTTAGCGTTATCAGCCTAGCAAGGGACACAAGAATATTGTAAATGGCAAACTCTTTTCATGGTCTTCAGCAATCTATTGAAAATTAAATGTAATTAGTGGGACAAAACAATGGCTTGCATCTTTTAATTACTGTTCTATTTTTTGACAGAATGTTTTAATTACTGTTTTCTCTTCTCTTCTGTTTCTATTGATTTGTTGCCAATTTAATTGTGCCGCTAGGACCTCCCAGTTCTCAGTGGGTTGGCCTCCGGGAATTCTGTCTGCTTCATTGTTTTCAAGTAAACCGGATCCCTAAATACCTACAAAACAAAATCAGAATATGAAGCCATCTTTTTAAAATGAGGGAAAACTAGGAGGAATAAATAATAAAGCATAAGATTCAAGGTATAGAGGGAAATTCCAAAGAGCCATAGTTAGCGCCTTTAGTTCTAGAGGAATGATTATTATTAACCAATGTGCTATAGACATACCAATTTAAGGCATTAATGCAGAGGGGCAATAAAATAACAGCATTTAAAAACCTTTTGTTGGGGCGCCTGGGTGGCTTAGTGGGTTAAAGCCTCTGCCTTTGGCTCGGGTCATGATCCCAGGGTCCTGGGATTGAGCCCCACATCAGGCTCTCTGCTCAGCAGGGAGCCTGCTTCCTTCTCTCTCTCTGCCTGCTTCTCTGCCTACTTGTGATCTCTGTCTGTCAAATAAATAAATAAAATCTTTAAAAAAAAAAAACCCTTTTGTTTGGGCTTATCAGACAAATTATTTCTTCCAATCATGTCAGATGAGTGGTATTCTAATGAGTATAGCCTACAGGTAGGTGATCACTGTGAAGAACATTAGTGAAGTCTATCCATCAATGACTTAGTATTCTCCTTGATTCTTAGTTTATTGCAAATTTCTAGTTGCCTTTAAAGTGAAAATTTAGTGAAATAATTTTAAAATGGCTGTAAAAGATAAAGAAGATATCAATTAATGTTTGTTTTTATGACCAGTTGGTGTAGTAAGCAAAGAAACAGGAAAGAAACAAGATCAATTGGTCTAGTGATCAAATAGGAATGGCCTGTAAGCACCACCATGAATGATGACAGCGTTGTCTCAGACAGACTTGGAGTGTTGGCTCCACCACCATGTAGACCTTGAGTAAATTACTTGACTTTCTGAATCTTTATTTTGCCATCTGAAAATGAGGACAATGTTAGAACCTTCCTGATAGGGTCAATGTGAAGAATTAAATGAGATTATATATATAAAACATATGGTTAAGTGCTCAGTCCATGTTGTTAAAATAGTATCAGAAACCCAAGATTCAGTACAAAGCTTCTTTAGTGAGTGCATACATAAATGCCTCCCTCCAAAGGAAGCAAAAAACAAATAGAGTATTGCAGAGTGATCTGGCTGGGAGCATTAGCTGAGATTTGGTGTCTCTTTGTCTCAGTGTGCTCTCTTTCTCCACTCGTGGAATAAATGGCATCCCGGAACCACTGCCATGGCTAAAAGTTGGGTTATGACCATTAAGCAGGTCCCAGAGTCATACCAATGGTTGCTGAGAAATTTAGCTTGATGAGGATCTTGAAACAATAGTATGCTACAGTGGCTTTCACCTGTTTTTCACCGTTATCCAGAGTAAGACACCATGATTTGTCACATATACACATACACACACACAACTGAAACAAAAGTTTTATAAAATAATACTTACTCTTATGAGGTATCCTTTGATACTTCCCTCCTGTCCTATTCCATTTTATTTTACTTTTTTTTAAGCATTTGGTTTCACCAAATTGATTTTACCCCAGTAAAGGATCTCAGCACAGTTTGAAAGATGTGCTGTAATGAACACTGTCCTCTATCAGTTTCCTAAGGTCATTTTTGCTTTCTTCATTCACTTTTCAACATCTTTGTCATTTTCTCTCCAGGTGAAGTAAATGCTATTACATAACAAGAGGATTGAACTGGCAATCCTGAAACTCACTGCTGTGAGTTTCTAGGCCATGTGAAAATGTTTGTTGTGGGTAGGATTTTAGGGCCATGTTGGGATAGAATAGAAGCATCAAATTGGAAAGCAGTGAGGGTTCTTGTAGTGTTGAGATCAGGCTATAACACCTTGGGTTTCGAAATATCTCGGACGCCTACTTGTGCTTCTACTTCCTGAGCATAGTCACTGACATGAAACACGTTTAGATGACTGATCTGGGGCTTTTCATTTACTCCTTCAGCCCCTTTGAGTCTGGATAGCCTCTATTACTGCTCCTTGTGGTGTTCTATAAAGGTTACTTGATGAGAAGGAGAAGGAGGGGCTGGAATCTGCTCATTATCAGCAGCGCCTCATGGCCAGAGCTGTTGAGACATGCAAGGCAAGTAAGTCTGAATGATCTCTAAAGCTGAGAGGTATAATACCAATAGGGCTAGCTGGGAAGCTGGCAGCAAGGCGACAATCTCAGTGCACCTTATGTGTTAGGATGGGCAGGACCCAGACAAACATGTGCCTCTCCTAACGAGTCATCCTCAGCAGAGAAAATTACATGTCACGATGCTCTGTAGCATTTTTGTACAAGCTATCTCTTCAGTTAAATTGTAAGTTCCTGAAAGTAGGAATAATATGTTGTTATTATTATTATTATTATTATTATTATTTGTATTCTTCTCTAGAGACATGCACATTGTTTACACTCAGTCAATATGGATTGAATGAGCAATATGTTATGGCGGCAGTATTTTCCAGATTTGCTATTTAATTTGTTTGCCCTGCAATATAAAATGCTACTACCCCCTCCCCCAGCCCCCCACCCCCCCACCCCCCCACCCGCCCCCAGCCACCCAGAGATTGGATTGAATAAATTAGATTGAAGAAATTTTAGAGAGACATGCAGAAAAACTGACAGCTTGCAAATGTGCATGATGAGTTGGTCGTCCATGGTAATAGGGATGTCTGAAGTCTTTCTGATGACATGACTAGAATGTGTGAAACTTGTATGAATTCGAACAATTCATAAACCTCTGAATATCTTGGCAATTTCATTTTCAAAATTATAGAAGCACTGAGAGAAACTTGTCATGAGTTGAGCAAATTCTCTGCCAGACTTTCTTTTTCTTAGTGGTACTGAAGTGACTACAATAGAAGAATGGATTAGGATGCAAGCTCCCCGTTTTGTCTCAGTTGTTTTAATATTTGAATGGTTTTCCAAAAGGACCCATTGGCAAATGGTGTTGGGGGAATTGGAACTAAACTTGCCCTTGAGCTGAAACTTGATATGCCTAGTTGTAATAAAGATCCCATTTTATGATAGAGTTACCATAAATAAATGAACCACAGGGGTTCTCATGAAAGCACCAGGAATGAAGACGTGACTGCTGGAACAGGTCTTCAGGTTTTATTTTCCTTATTTGGTTGAGTCCATTTATCTCTAATGATTCTTTAAAATAAAAGGGAAGTACCCCTTTCATTTAGTTTCCTTCAAGCCAGGGGAAAACATGTCAAGCTTTGAAAAAGACCTCTAGGCTGTAGGCTTCATTAAAAGCAAAACAAAAGCAGATACCAGCTATAATTTCATAAGGACAGCAGTGGCCATACCATCCAATGAATTTGTGACCTTACCAGTCACAGAGGTCCAACACACACCAGCAAAGATGGATCATCTAGAGCTGATGGGTAGATGAGAGGAAGAACCTTACTTAGAACACAAATGCTGTCAAGTGCCTTGTGGTTTGAAGAGTGATTCAGAAGAGCATAGATGAAAGACAAAGTGGCCATTTGAATATTGACAAACCAGAACCTGAGTTCCTTAGGAGCTTGGAGGTTGCCAGGAGGTTCACTTTGGCATTTTAGGGGATAGGTGAGAATATGTGTAGGAAGTATGAGGTGTAGCTAATGGAGGGGTTCCAAAAATTCATTCATCCACCAAACATAAACTGAGTACCTCCTATGGGGATTATATTCATTTTATTGATGAAGAAATGATGAAGCCCAGATGCTTTCTGGATCCTTAAATGCCTTAAGCTTGGAGCACTCTTCTTTTCCAGCTCCCTGGCCCATCCCCTTCATTCTCCAGTTTATTGCCTGCCGAGACTGCATACCTCCCCACCCCGGACTCCAACTCATGGTTCAGTTTGTAGCTTAAATGTGACTTCCACAGAAAACCCTCCTACCTCCCCACCCCCAATAGCTGATATTGACTGAGTGTCCATTAGGTGATAGGCACAGGGAATACAGAGGTGGGTAAATGCCAGCTCACAGCTCAAGGTCCAGTGGGGGTGACACCAAGCAGACAGACAGCAATCCAACATGGTTGCTGCTATGAGAAAGAAGTAAGAACAAAGTCCTAAAGAAACACAGTTCTGGTATTCTGGGTGTCACTTATTTTAGAGTAGTAACTCTTTATTTTAGAATAATTATAGTTTCCCTTGAGGGAAAAAAAAGAAAGATAGCTTGTAGCATTATTGCGATATCCCTTGAATGTACTCAGTCCAAGAAGTGCTACACACCCTCTGCATGACTAGGTGGAGATTCTGGTATCAGGAAAACTTCCTATTATGAAAAATCCTGTAGCACTAAAGAGAAGCATTTAAACAGATTAAGATATTTTGCTCTTTTTCCCACCCAATATTACATTCACATGTGAAAATTTTGCCACTGCTTTGATTTAAAACACCATGATCCATGTAAAAACAAATTTTCTCCTGCCTCTTATTGGCCAAGGAATTATTTTATTTTATTTTATTTTTTTACCTTTTTTTTTTTGTTAGCATATAATGTACTGTTTGCTTCAGGGCCAAGGAGTGATTTTTAAGCGAATTCCCTGATCTACCTACCCTCCCTCCCTGATCTACCTACCCTCCCAATCCTGCCCTCTCTACTGCGAGCCCCATCTCAGCTGACGGTGCCTTCATCCCTACAGTGGCTTGGGGATCTTTAGCTCCTTTTTTCTCTCACACACTTCTCTCATATAATAGGAAATCTCATTCACTACACTACAAATATTCTATCCCGCATCTGATCATTTCTTACTACCTTGGTAGATGGCACCACATCTCTTACTTGGGTCATAATAGCTCCTAACTGACCTCCCTGCTTCTACCCTTCCCACTCACTCACCTTCTCCACACAGCAGAGCAAGCCTTCTAAAACCCTTGAGTGGCTTCTCATTTCACTCAGTAAAAGACAAAGAAAGGATCTGCACTGGCTTAGGACACCCCAGAGGTGTCACTTCTGTCACCTCTCTGACCTCAGGCCCAACTTACCTCCTTCACCCCACTCTTGTTTTCCCTCCACGGGACTTTGGACAATGTCTGGAGACATTTTTTGTTGTTACAGGTAGGGTTGGGGTGTGTGCTACCGGCATCTAGTGGGTAAAGGCCACGGTATTTGTTAACCATCCCACAGAGCACTGGGCAGCCCTCACCGCAAGTTCACTAGCCCATCATGTCAATAGCACTGAGGTTGAAAAACTGGATTATCCCCATGTCTAATCACCTCCTTTAGGTCTGGGCTGAAATGTCACTTTGTCAATGAGGCTCTTCCTGGTCCCCCTGTTTAAAGGTAGCCGACACACTCCCAATCTCTGTATCTTCCTTGCCATTTGCCATTTTCATAACACATCACCCACCAACATATTGTGTGATTTATTTTAGTTTGTTTTTATCTTCTATCTGCCCAACTAGGTTATAAATTTCACCAGCGCAGGCATATCTGTGTGCCTTGTTTACTAGGCCAGAAGAGTGGCTGACAATAGTAATGCATTTCATTGTAAAAACAAATTTAATGCTCATGCCTGAAAGACTTGTAGCCGGACTTGGGCAAGGTGTGACTCTTCGATCCTCTCCAGTCATTCAATATCCTCCTTAGGGATTCTTTAAACAGAAATAATCATCTTGTCAAAGCTATGAGTTTGCATCATCTGTTGAGGGGTAATTTGAAATTCTGAGCTGGAGGGTTTTCTTCTGTAACTTATATTTGCCTTTGAAATAATTAAAAGAATATTACCAAGAAGCTCTGTGCTGTTTTTCTCCAGGTATAAATAAAAGATGTGCATTCAGGCAATTTCCTTTCTTTGTATTTGGTACGAATGCCAGGCAATATTTATTTAATAACTTCCTAATTTGTCAGCTTTCTTTGATGAAATGTGCTAGAAAATGGCCAGTAGAGAATATTTATTGGTTTTAGACTCCAAAATAAAGAGAAGGATAGATCCCTTATCTCACCAATGCTATTTTGTTGCCATTAACATAGATTTTAGTGTTTTGTCCTCTTCAGTTTGAAATGTCTCCAGACATAATGAATTGGTTATTTCTTTTGAAAGTTCAATAGCTGTGATTCCCAGTAGGTTTTTTTTTTTAATGGTATACATTTCATTTTCCTCTTCTTTTTTTTTTTTTTAACTCAACGGTGAGTTTGCATTTATTGGAAGATGATTTTTAGATGCCATTTGAATATAAATTTTTGGTACATGGGAGTCTCTCTTTAGCCCATTCCTTCTTCAGGAGCAAAATTTGTCTCTCTAGAGGGGAAAAAAAGGACTGGCTTGAAAAGGTTCAAAAAACATTGTTTATTCTCACAATATTGCAAATGCTTGCCTTCATAGCTCATAATTCCCTTCCCCCAACCTGTTTTCATTCACACTCAAGTTGTTCATTACACAAGGAATCTGGGAGTCCAGTACAAGGAAACTGCACATTTCAAGTAAATTGCAAGTTTCAAGATGATACAAATTTGTTGTTCAGGCACACACTCTGGTTCTTTTCCTTTCTTGAAAACATGTAATATTGATTTGTGGTTTAAAGGCCGTTTGCTCTGTATGTCTTTCTTTAACCTAATGAACAAAAATAGGGGAATCGTTGTTTTCTTTGTTCTAATGGCAAAGTATGGTTGCAACACAGGGGAGGGAAACTGGCAAACGGCTTTTTACTTTTAAGGACGACTTACAAAATAAATCTTCAGGCAAATGCTTTGGGAGACGTCTGAACAAATCCCCTGTGATCTTTAGCTGGACTGTCAAGCTATTCCCCCCACCCCCTCCCACTTTTAAACATCGGTAGCTTTACTGCTTTTCTGTAAAACAGAGCCGATTTTGGAGGGGGGAGTCAGTAATTACATCTGATTTCCATTATGATTTCTCTTTTCTGTGCTAAACAAAGAAATTGACACCAAGACAAAAATCTCTTCTTACTTACCTAAGATTTGAATGCATCTAAATGAATGATTGATAACTTTGTAGGGCTCCCCAAATGTTCTAGAAGATAAATGTGGACCATTTAAATCTTATGATCTGTCTTGATTTCTTGAGCTTTATCCTCTTCCATTTATGAAGTAAATTTCCTCAAGCAGGATTGGTAAGAACACAGGGATTTTCAAATATTGAAATGATCTTAAAAATTGCATTATCTTGAAATCAAAAGGTCTGGGAAGGAAATCCCAGACTTTGTAGGACTGACTTTATTTACAGAAAAAATATAGGTAGAATCTGACATGGATGATGAGGAAGTGAATCGGTAGGATTCATATCATATCGATGCCATATCATATCATATCAATGCCTTCCTTGAACTGATAATAGCCAGTATTTTCGTAGGTTGTCTCTTAGAAGACAAACTATTCATTTGGTATATGCACTAAATATTTTTACATCTTTTATACAACAGTGAAATAAATGTATTGTTAATACATTTGTGATCTAGTACCCCATATATGTGCACTTAGAATAGTTCTAGAGTTCCTGCATGTTTAGTTTTTCTGCAATAAACTGCAAATTATATCATAAAGATTATCACTCCCCAATAACAGGAAGACATGAAACATTAAATCATCATGGGAGAAGGACTCCAGCATAAATTTCCAATCAGACAGTGGCAATTGTATAATTAAGAATTACCACCAGGCTAAGATACTCTGAAGAAAGATCTCGCTAGGCCTACAAGACAAGAATCAAGTGGAAAGCACTCAGCTATTTGTCATAACCAGTGACCTTAACGGAAAAAACGTGACTGTAGATTTGTTTCCCCAAATGGTGTGCTGTCTTAGTGATTCAGAAGGGGGAAGTACAAGATTTAAAAATGGCTTATGCCCAGGAACAGAACTCAGGTCTCTTTTCTGTTCCTATAGTGATATATACCAAAAAATAAGAATTGGTTCTCAGTCTGATCTGTCCACAGATGCATGGTTTCTTTCTTTAACCAGCTGTAGCTAATTGCATGAGGGCCGCCTCTTGTGCTGAACATGAAAAGAAAACCTGTAATTTATTGCAACAGACCGTACCATTTCTGCTGTACGACTGCCTTTTCTGTCACGTCAGTGAGTGGATTTCTCATGGTACATTGGCAGCTCAGAGACTGGAAAACAGCCTTAGCTGGGAAGAGAGAGAGAAGAGAGAGAAAAGGGTTTCAGAATCCCTTCATGTATTTTACACAGAGCTCAATAAAAGAATAAACTGGAAACAGAATTTCCCTTTGCAATCTGCCAGGGGCAATTTGGGGGGTTGGGGTGGCTATTGTTTACACACAGCTCTTTGAATCAACTCCACTGACTTACCAAGATACAAGTACAGTGTTCCATGTGACATTCAGCAAAGAGTGGTTTCTGTTGAGCAACCATCCCCAAATACCCAAAGAAATGGCCAAGGAGATGGCTCGATGTAAATAGAGTAGGGCCCCCTACTTGTCCCCATCCTCCCAACAGGCCTTCATGGTTTCAAGGGGCTCATGAGTTCAGTGAGGTATAAAATAGGCACGAAATAACTGGGCCGGATTGTTATAAACCAGATCTGCCCTTCAAGGTGTTTACTAGAAATTTAGTTCCTAATGAACTAGACTCCGCCCTGCCTTAAGGCCCACTTGTAAATTCTTGTCAAAGTGGTGCCCTTCTTTCCTTGAGTGGAAATCCAAGTTAAAAGACTTGCTATTTTGCAGCAATGGAAAGAAACAAGTTGAGAAAGTGCCATGTATGTTTTCCAGTTGACTCATGGCCCCCTCAATAGTCCTTTTGTGTGAGGGTGGCAAGTTTTCCCTTGACGCTCTGACAAGGGTGAAGAAGGGAGCCCCAGGATGCTAATTCCCAGAGAGCTGGGTGGAAACTCCACAAGGATCTCCAAATGGAGCTGTTCTCATTATGCTGGGTGCACGTGGTACCTGGAGCCACACAGCTGGATAATTTACACGTACCCCCTCCCCAATCTAATAGTTTGGGAAAGATTCTAATTAACCATAGAATTCCTAAGGAAGCCCAATCATCTGCCCATCTGCTATGATTGGCCTTCCAGATGCTCCTTGAGGTCATTTCCAATCCAATCCGTCAATTCCAGCTAAGATGCGTCTTAGTACAATTTGAATCATTGAAAAATACTCAGGTTTGCTTGTGTGACTTCAAGAAACAAATCCTGTTATAGTTTTTGTTCTTGTACATTGTTAGGCAATGATTTCACTGAGGAAATTAGTCAACATATCCATCAAAGTAATTAAGAAATAACTAAACAATACATTAAAATGTGTTAAAGAGAAAAATGCCAATTGAACCATGAATAAATCTACAAACAAATCAAATATATATGTGTGTATACACCTGTGTGTGTGTGTGTGTGTGTGTACATACACATACACATACCTTACAATCCAGGAGTCATTGATGTCTAATCAGATTAATATTTACTAACTGGAAAAATATTATACTATTGTGTTCATCCCAATCATATGATGTCTATTTTTCATCCTTTGTGGAAATAAGGAACATAAGGGACTTTTCAAAAACCTCAAAAAGTGAATAGTAACCAGTTTTCCAACCACATCCCTCACAAATAATCTTCTCTTTTTGGTTTCTTATACTAGTTTTCCATAGGGAAGTTGTTCCTCTCCTTCCACAGGAAAAAAAGGGATCCATAATGCAAAATCACACAACCATCCCTGTCTATGACAATATATAATTTAGGGTTATATAAAGTCTAGAACTGTTATAATAGTACTAAATTATCTTTATTTTCAAACTATTTTCCTAAGACACTCAGTGTTTTTACATTAGGAAACAAACAGAGAATACACTACACTACATAGTTCTTAAAATACACCTTGCAAGTAGTTTTTTCCTTTCTTTAGATTTTTTTAATTTTTGTTTTTAGAATTTAATTCTAATCTAGTTAACATACAGTGTTATATTGGTTCCAGGTGTATGATCTAGTGATTCAACAATTCTATATATTACTCAGCGCTCATCATGGTAACTGCACTCTTAATCCCCTCCACCCATTTCACCAACCCCACCACCACCTCCCCTCTGGTAGCCGTCTGTTTGTTCTCTATAGCCTTATAAGTAGTTTTTAAATATATCAGCTATAAATGGGTTCCCTAAGAACTTTAATTCCCAGGGAAGATCTCTCATATAAAAATACATAAAATAGTCATTTTTTGCCAACCCTATGAAAATTACAACTACACACTTCACTTCAAATATATTCTCAGAAGAGCTTTTCAGGAATTGCATTTAACTCAAGTCTTTATTGAACAAAATTGTACTTAATTCAAGAATGTATCTAAGTGAGATTATAAATGGAATTTGTGAGTTTTCAGGGTTCTTGGGGACACTCCACATTATTGTTTTTGTTAGCACTGGGGTTCTTGAAATGGTTGTTTAGTCCAGACCACTTCTTAGGCAGATAGATCCATTACTATCCATTTATCCTCAAGGCTGAAAGAAGAAGAAATTACACCTAAACATGAAAAAGTTACCATTGTATTTGGAAGCCTAGGTTGGTTTCCTAAAATGCCTGAGAGCGTGGAATGAAGTGTTAAGCTCTGAGGTGCAACGTTTAGTTGTCATGGGTCAGCAGCAGCTATAATCAAGGAAAGGCTTCATGGAAGAAATAAATGGGTTTCTTTGTGATCAAATGGGGTATTGGAGCCCCTATCATCACCTGAAGGTCAAAAGACCTTTGGGTCATGATGGTTTTCCTAAGGGGTAATTTATACATGTCACATCAACTGTAGCTTTGTGAAAACTTGTGAAAGGACTATGGCTTTATAAAATCAGCAGAGAGGAAAAGTAAAAAGAAGCAGGAGAAGAAAAGAGACATCTGTTGCACCCTTCTATGGCAGACACTAGGCTGGGAGCTTTGTTTATTTGTATTATAGCCTTAATAGTCACAATGATCCAGTAAGTCAGTTTATTATCCTCATTCTACAGACGAAGGCACCAAGATTCAGGGTGTTTAATGATCTTACTTATGTTCACACAGTTAATAATTGTTAGAGCCAAGGTGGGTCTCAGTGTTCCTAAATGGGTCTCGTTCTAAATCCCACACTCCTTTCTCTACAGTGTATGGCTCTTAGCAAGGTCAACTCTGTGGACCCTTCTTAAAGAGAATGGTATGGCTTGCAGTGGACAAGAGTTGTTAAGTGCATAATAAATGGAACTTAATTTCTTCAGCTCGGCACAACTTTGATTCATGAAATCGACCTTAGACTAAAATCCTTCTATAGACTCTGTGTTTTGATTTTAGGTTTGGGAAGTGTGGTGTATTTCCTAAAACAAACAACAACCCAAAAAACTTTCTAATTTGCACTAAACAGGAGATAATGAGAGTGTATATAAAGAGAAGGCAATTCAATTACAGAAAAGTATAAGGAGAGCATCCTGCAGAGAGAGGTGACCTGGCATCCAAGCTCAGCCTGGCCACTCTATCTTCAAGTGACATAAATCATACATCCGGACTAAGGCTCAGTCTTCTTACCCTTTCTAACACTAACCATCTCTCCTGGCTCTTTTTCTACACCCAGATGGTACAGAAATCTTCAGACAGGCTGCATCTGCCTACCTTCCCATGAAGAACTGTCATAGAATAGCTAAAAAGTAGTTTTGTTTATAATCTCAGAAAAAAAATATTATCTTAATAGATGTTGACTTTGATCAAAACTCTGATTTTAATAAGGTAAATATTTCAATTGCAGATTTTGGTTTGAATTGTAATGTCCACCCATTTTTCTGCCTTCTGGTTTACGGGACAGAAGTAAATGTTCTGTAAACTTTCATCTGACCTTGGGTGAGATGTTTACCCCTGAAAGTTCCATAGTAGCTTCAGTTGATGATGTCAAACAGTTGTATTGGGACACTATATTGATACCATGCAAATCTGGAAACCAGCCAGCCAGTGATCCCATTGCGCTGCCATTTAAAGATGAGATATTCTATCCTATGTGGAAAGAAAACATCAGGCAAATTTATAGGTTGAATTGACTATATTAGGCTAAGTGAGGTATAAATGTTCAAAGCTCTCCTCGAATTATTATTTTTGGGGTCATTCTGGGGTGATGCTCAGGCACAGCATAGGTGAAACATACACATTTTAAGTTAGACTTAAATACCTTGCACCTGCAAGTGAATCAACCTGGATAGATAAGAATCAGTGGCTACTGATGGTCACAGGTGGTGAAATGTACCATGAAGTTGGCACTCTCAGCCACCAGGCAGCCCTGCCCACATCAAAGTCATGAGCACACTTTGATTTCATAGTCCCTTTCATTGCCCTTTTATGTTACTGCGACAGAGGTTTCTGTGGTTAAAATCAGATAGTATATCTGCCACTCACCCATTCAAGATAAGGTGCCCAGAACTTTAAGGAAGTAATAAGAACATTAGAGAACCAGGGAGTTGGTTCAGATTTTCAATGGTCCATCCCAGTGACTTTCACCAAGATATTGCATGAAAAGACTTTTCAGAACTATATGGATTTTAGGTTTGAATAAGTCATAATCATCTTTCAAAGGAACAAAATGTTTTTTTCTTGAACATGACCACTGTGTCTTTTTGTTTCTTCCCTCCCACACCCTTTGCAATGCCATATTTTCCTTTGTGCTGCTGTGACAGACACCTGTGGCATGCTGGTTGAGTGTTTTCATGTGGTGCAGGAAACTCCCTGATTCCAAGCTGACCCTTTCTCGTAATTTTGACCCCTTTATGAAATATGCTGTTCTTGCCGGAGCCAAAACAAAGCAACACATGGAGACAAGGAACTTAGGCACTGGCTCAGAGTAAATGAAATGCACTGGTGACTGATTCAGCCTCTGTATTTTGTCCAACACATTCCCTATTTCTTAGGATACAAATTCAACGCTATGGCTAGACCCACCAGTTCCCCAGAGAGGGAGGCAAAGATCTTAGCTTTCATGGCAAGTTTTTGCAACATTTCTTGTGGTGGGAAAAAAAAGAAAAAGAATAATACTTCTTTTTAATTTAAGAGTAAATCCAGAAAAGAAATCTTCTAACCATTCAGAAAGTTCCACAGCTTCATCCAGTGATCTCACACTTTTTGGATCTTTCATTTTGTTATACGATATGAAAGTTCCTAGATTTCTATCATGATGAAAACAAAAAGCTCACTTTTTCCAAGAAGTGTATTTATAGTATAATATGATATTGAACATTTATGGTAAGTTTTAAGGACTTCAAAATTATTCTAGAATTTTGAGGAATAAGATTTATTCTGCTCATCTTTTCACCAGGAAAGAAGAAAATTAGAAGAAGCATCTAATATCCAAGATTATTGTACCATTTCGAAAATTCTCATCTGAAGATAGCAAATATATTTAGGGCCAATTCTCTGTCTTTGCTACATACCCAACTAGACAACACATGTCGTTCTCATATGGCTACGGGCAGACCACTAGCTGAACACTGTCTAGTGCATGTGCCATCCATCCAGAAAATTTGTGGGCTATTCGTGCCATTCTGAATTAGACTTTGATATTTTAGAATCATTGGAATATGAACTGAGGCAACTGGTCTGGGAAAGATATCTTTAAGGTCAGTTACACAGACAGCGGGTACTTATTCAGGTCAAAGACTAGAATGTGTTGGAGGATGGGAGTGTGTGTGTGTGTGTGTGTGTGTGTGTGTGTATGGTGGCTAGTAGTAGTGGTGGAGTTTATAAAAATGGAAATCCCAAGGTAAATGCATGTCAGATGAATGGATAAAGCAGATGTGGTTCATATATATATGGAATATTACTCAGCCATCAGGAAGGATGAATACCTTCCATTTGTATCAATATGGTTGGAACTGGAGGGGATTAAGTTAAGAGAAAGACAATTATCATATGGTTTCACTCATATGTGGAACATAAGGAATAGTGCGGAAGACCACATGGGAAGGGAGGGAAAACTGCATGGGAAGAGATCAGAGAGGAAGACAAACCATGAGAGACTCTGGACTGTGGGAACCAAACTGAGGGTTACAGAAGGGAGGTGGGTGGAGTTGTGGGGTTACTGGGTGATGGGTATTAAGGAAGACATATGATGTGATGAGAACTGGGTGTTATACACAACTAACGAATCGCTGAACACTACATCAGAAACCAATGATGTATTATATGCTGGCTAATTGAACATAAAAATAAAATAAGTCACAAAAAATGTATATGCGTGAACATGCACATATGTACAAACAGACACACACACACACTCCTAGCCACCCCTGATTCCTTTAGCATCTGACCATTGCAGAATAAGGTATTTGATACCCTGTACTAACCAAGGTAAAGGCAAGATTTTTCAAAAAGTTTGAAGGAAACAGGAAAAATGGAACCACGTCAAGTAAAGACACAGTTACAGAATTATGATGTTTGATCATTAATAAAAAGTGTTTTCAAGTAATTATAAAAGTCAAACTCTCATATAGTATGTTAACTTCTCATCACATCTGACCCCAAACTGACTCTCTTCCAAATAAGGGCTACACTGGAATGAGGATACCACGTATACTAAGCCTCTTTGCACCAAATTAAGCCTCATTCTTTCTGTGGTGACAATTTAGTAGGTCATTAATTCTCAAATGAGTGTCTGTGATCCTTTGATAGGATGCTAGTAAGATCACACTGAGAGACTTTCTAAACCATACGTGTCCAGATCCCTCTTTATTGGAGAAATGAATTGTATTGACCATTTTTAATAATCTATAGTGCTGTACTCTACTAGGCAAAAATTCTCATCATTTTATGTATTGTCTTATTTTTACTATTATAAATCAGAAGAAGGAAACTTGTTTGGATGACTAATTTTAGAAGGGTTCTTTGAAGAGACTTCCAAGGAATCTTAGTAATATTTAAAAACTTTTTAAGAAGTGAGATTGATTGATTTTTGTCATAAGCTTCCTTGTAATAAGAACAGTCTCAGACACCAAGTTATTGGCCATTTTCTGACTTTGAAACCAATGCTCAGCTTCCTCCATCTTTTAAACTTATGTTTTAGAGACTTTTCCTTGGTACCTGACATTTTAAAATGCTTGAATTTTTGCCTTTTCAGCATTCTACCCTTGTGTGCTTCAACAAAAAGAGTCTGGAGAAGTCTAGAAAGTTCAATTAAGTTATGACTTAATTCAAAATAACCCTAAATTTAAAAAAATTCAAAAAAATAAAGTATTTCCTTGTGTCAGGAAACATTCTTCTCCCATCTGGTCTTTCCCATCAATATTTCTAGCTACCTGGTGCACTTTGTTACATATCATTTCTCACCAGACATATTTTTATTTATTTGTTTATTGTATATCCCTCCCACTCAGCTCACTAGAATGTAATCTCTGTGAAAACAAGAACAGTGTTTTACTCTTGCTCTGTTATAATGGTACCTGGCACATACTGGATATTCCATAAGTCCTTGTTGAATACTTGAACAATTAAACAAAAGTAAGGAGAAATATAAGAATCTATTTTCCTTCCTCAAAAGAGAAGTAAAGAATAACAGCTTGGTGGCAAGTCTGTTGCTAGAGTATTAATTTTGTCTTTCTAATAATTTTAAGAATGTTTTATACTATGTAGCTATATAGGAATAAACTTGATTTTTTAGCAAACTAACAAAACTTATATCTGCCTTGGTATGCCTGAGTGGCTCAGTTGGTTAAGCATCTACCTTCTGCTCAGGTCATGATCATAGGATCCTGGGATCGAGTCCTGCATTGGGCTCCCTGCTCAGTAGAGAGCCTGCTTCTCTCTCTGCCTGCTACTTGCCCTGCTTGTGCATGATTGCTCTCTTTCTCTCTGACAAATCAATAAATAAAATCTTAAAAAAAATAATAAATTAAAAAAACAAAACAAAACTTCTATACCCGAATAACTATTATCCTTCATGGTAGTACTCTTGAGAAAATATGTATCTATTCAAGTAAAGCTCTCAATATTTTGGGACTATCTCTTTGAGATAACTTTAATGGCTATTTGTCACCTGTACAAGGAAATTGACACCACTGATTTTTTTAAAATTATTTTTCAATTAATTTTGAGTAGCCAACACACTTGCATGGTTAGTTTGATTATAAATATTTGAGAGTATTTCAGATATATTTCTTTATCAGTTTCTAATTCAGTCCCATAATATTCAGAGAACATAAAATGCATCATTTAAATTATTTTAAATTTAGCTAGATTTGTTTTACAGTCTAGAATATGATTTATCTTAACTATTCTGCTTTCCCTTTTAAAATAATGTGTATTCTGCTGTTGGTGGCTAGCATGTTCTACAAATGTCCATCAGGTCAATTTGTTGATAGTGTTGATTAAATCTTCTATATTATGATTGATTTTCTGCCAGTTTGTACTGATTGCTGAGAGAAGGGTCAGGTCTGGCTGTAATCGTAGATATCTTTGTTTCTTATTGCAGTCCTATCAGTTTTTGCTTCATGTATTTCAAACCATTTTAGGTGCAGAAACATTTAGAATATGTTATGTGACAAACCCCCAATGCAAAGGTATTTTACTTTAAACAGCTATTTTTCAAAGAGATTTAAATAATGAAGAAGTCTTTAAGGTTTAGCCACATGAATACCACTTCTAATACTCACCATTCTTTTGGGGAGATTTAGATTTCTGTCTTTAATCTTTTCATTCTGCCTGAATGACTTTCTCGTAACATTTCTTGTTTTACATGTCTGCCAGTTATTAATTCTTTCTGCTTTTGGATGTCTGAAATGTCTTTTTTGTGCTTTTGGTTTTGAAAAAACTTCTGGGTTTAGAATTCTATATTGCCTTTTTTGTTTTTTTAAATTTTGTACTGTAGAGGTATTGCTCTACTATCTTCTGGCTTCAATTGTTTCTTACCATAAGACTGCTTATCAAAAAAAGACTGCTTTTAAAATTTTCTCTTTATCACTGGTTTTAAACCATTTGATTAGGATATACTTTGCAGCTTTATTTATGTTTCTTACATGTCAGGATTCTTTGATCTGTAGGTTTATCATTTCATCAAATTTTGAAAATTTTAATCATTATTTATTTAAGTTCATTTTCTAACACTTCTGCTTATTTCCATTTGGGATCACTATTGTACGCATATTTGAACGAGGCCCTGTTACTTTTTCTCTCTGTTTCATTTTGAATAATTTCTATTGTTATATCTTCAAGTTCACTAATCTTTCTGCAGTGTCTAATCTGTTATTAATTCCATCCAGTATATATTTCATTTCAGAAATATATTATCCATTTCTTGAATTTTATTTGGTCTCTTCTGTGTCTTCCATATTTCTACTTAACATTCTCAAAGTTTTCTCTAGCTTCTTGAGTGAAGTAGATAATTTATAATAACTATTTTAATCTCTTAGTCTACCAACTTTGTTACCTGTATAATTTCTGGTTCTGTTTCACTTGGTTTACTATTCTCATCATGAATCATATTTTCCTGCTTTTTTGTATGCCTTGCAATTACTGATTGGGTATTAGACATTATGAAATTAATTTTGTTATATGCTTGATATTTTTATATGCATATAAATATTCTTGAGCTTTCTTCTGGGACACAGTTACCTGGAAACATTGTGAATATTTTGGGGATTTTGTTTTTAAGCTTTGTTAGGTGAGACCAGAGCACCATTTATCTTGAGGCTAATTTTTCTCTAATATTAAGGCAATAGACTTCTCAGTAGTCTTCTGATGCCCCTTGAATTTTGAGGATTTCCATTCTGAATAATGGGAACAGAAACTATTCTTGGCCTTGTGTGAGCCTGAAGGGAATGTTCCCTCCAATATTCTTGGGAGATTTTTTTCTCCAGCCTTAAATAATTCTCTCACATACAAGTTCTAAATATTACCCAGATGAAGACTTATGAGGAGCCCTCTGTAGATATCCAGAGTATTCTACATCTCTGTCTCTCTCTAGACCTCTTCTTTCCAAACACAGCAACAGATTAAAAAAATACAAAATTAAAAAAAAAAACAAACCCTGCATGATTAGATTGTGACTGCTTCTCTCCTATGCACTCCTGTCCTCATTCCCTGGAAATATCCACCTAAACCTTCATCTCCACAAGTCAGTTTTTTTTTTTTTTAAGATTTTATTTATTTGACACAGAGAGATCACAAGTAGGCAGAGAGAGAGAGCTCCTCGCCTAGAAGAGAGCCCAATGCGGGACTCGATCCCAGCACCCTGAGATCATGACCTGAGCTGAAGGCAGAGGCTTAACCCACTGAGCCACCCACGCAGCCCCACAAGTCAGTATTTTTTGTCCTCACTTTCAATTTTATGTGACTGGCTTCTTTCAAAACAGTAATGTCTCTATTTTGATTTTAAGACTTTGATTCCTGCAAGAAAATTTGCATTTCCCCCCACTTTTCCTAATTTCTTGAAAAAGTATTTTGGGGTTGGGACTCAGAAAAACATAAACTTTCTAAAAAATACCAGAATGAAATTCTAACACTATCTTACAGTTTCCCTCGCAATTACACCTGACCACATGACTAAGTATATGAGTAGAAGGAAATCGTGCAACTTTATTTTGAAATTAAAAAACCAAAAAACACTTGCTTGTGCCTTCCTTTATTTCCCTTCCTAGGATTGCAGGACTAATGAGCCAGCACAGATAATACTGGAAAGGACATCAATACTAAAAATGTTCAGGCCATAAGTAGACAGAACTTGAGTCCCTGGATGACCTTACAGAATCAAAATTTTCCTGCAATCCTGAATGTTCATTTCCAGACAGTTTTATGAGAAAGAGAAAATTTTACCTTTTTTAATCCACTGTATTGGTGATTTTCTTTGATGTACCAGCTTAGACCCTAACTAATATAATAGGTATATTAAGCCCATTTGTAGTTACCATTATGATGGACAAATTTGACCTTAGTTCTGGCATAATATTTTATGATTTTTATTTTTTAAATAAAAAATTAATTATGTAGTTTACTTATCTACTTTCACATGTATGTACAGTTTTTTGGGAAGGTTTGGTTTTTTCTTTTCCACTGATGACCTTTATTATAATTTCCCTCTTTTCATTTTCTTCTCACAATTTTTGGTATTATTTCTATCTTGTCAAAACATTTAGTTCTATTTTATATGTCACATATACTAAATGTTTGTGTCTTGTCCAACTGTCATAGTTTTCCTGGTCATCCTTTTGTTGGTTACAGTTTATTTCTATTAGTATCCTCAGAAAGGGCTGATAGAGAATATAGTCCTTGAGTTCTTGCCGGTTGAAAACTGTTTGTCTTCATCCTTTATACTTCCTGGTTGTGAGATTGTAGGACTAAGTTTTCTTTCCTTCCATATTTGTAAATGGTATGAATCTGTAATCTCCCACATAGAATTTGATACAGGGAACTCATCCCATTTTTGCCCCAAAATATCATTATAATTTAGATCATACATGCTCAGAGGTTGAAGTATATTCTGTTGCTTTACAAAATGAAAGTGAGAAAGGATAGGTAGATTGTATTTTGGTTTTCGATATATGTGTCATGGGTTTTATCTTTAATTATATGAGGATAGAACACTGCCTCAGGGAGAATGACAAATACAGATAATAAGAGTGGAATCTATACATAGTTCATGTGGACATATATTTAAAGATAAAAGAAGAAAATATTTATAATGCTATTAAACTAACCAAGGATATAATTTAAAACCCTCATAGCTTTATTGCTCAAGTGACTTTGTTTCTTCTTAGAGCAATGACCCAAGAGGGAGGTATTGTAGACAGAGATTAAACCCTTTACCCTGTTTCCTTAGGTTTACAGAGTGCGGAATTGGTGGACTGCATGTATCACTTCAAATTGCCTGCAAGTTATTCAAGGTAAACTAATTAAAATGATTCTACATCTGAAATATTTGACATTGACACATATACAATTACCCATGGATAATTCAGGGTGTTTATAATTAAGAGCATTTGCTAAGCAATGAGGCTGAGAGGGCCAAAGACAAAATCATTTCATCATAAGTGATAAAAATTTCAACTTGTCTTTGTAAAAATCTTACATTTTTAACCTGAATTTCAAATTTTATCACTACCAATTTCCATACTTCATGTTTTCTGGGAACATTTCTATATACAGTACTTCACTGCTCCTTTGCTTATTTATTTATTCAGCAAATATTTATTAAATGCTTACTACATGTCACGCAGAGAATTAGTAGTGAACCAACATCAGATAAAGTCCTGGTTCTCCTGGAGTTTATATTCTGGTATGGGAGATAGACAGAAAGATAGACAACTAGCCAACCAGCCAGCCAGCCAGATATCAGATTCTTATTAAGAACAACAAGTCCTGGATAGGGATAGAGCTAAGTGCAGGGAGGGTAGGTTCTGCCTCAGATAAAGTGGTCAGAGAAGGTTTCTCTGAGGGGATGAGCAGAATCTTAAATGGGAATAGCTGGAAAAATGTGACCCAGGCAGAGAGAAGTTTAAGGGCAGGTGCCCCCAAGGGCAAACATGCTTAGGTATCCTGGAAATAGCCAGGAGGATGCACAAGCTGAGAGAACAAATGCAGTTGGAGAGTTGGTGGGAAAAGATGGTGTGGATGATACAAAATCTTGTAGGCCATGACAATTCCAAGAACCTTGGTCTACAGAAGTAATGGATTTATCTCTATGGAAAGATACTGAGAGGTTCTGAGTAGAAGAGTGACAGAACATGATTTGCATTTTAAAAGAATCTCTGACTGCCATGTGGAGAATAAGCTTTGGGGAGCATAGGTAGGAGCCTGGAAACCAGGTAGGAGTCTATTGGAGTGATCTAGGAAAGAGATGAAGGAGGTTTGGCCTAGAATGATAGAGAAAGGAGGTGCACTGAGCCCTGTTTAGACAAAGGTCATATTTTGAAAGTTAAAGTCAATAAGATCCATAGCTAGATTGAATGTAGTTATATGAGAGAAAAAGAATAGTCCAGAACAATTCCAGGGTTCAGCTTAAGAGCATGGCTAACTGGTGGAACCGTTCGCTCAGAAGGGGAATGAGGGCAAAAGTGATGGATAACAGCGCTTGAATGAGCTCAGTTATGACATGTTAAAGTGAGATACCCTTTAGATGCCAAAGGGGAGAGGCTGGGTAAGCAGTTTGATATACAAGCCAGGCATTCAGTAGAGGGTTTGAGGCTGGAGGTAATAATCTGGGAATTTCTTCATATACACACTATTTAAAGCTACAACTAGACAAAGTCACACAAGATGTGAATTCAGATTAAAAAGAGGTACAAAGATTGAGCCCTGGGAACTGCCAATGTTTAGAAATAGGGAGAGGAAGAGAATCCACATAAGAGATTAAGAAGAGAAGGAAAACCAGGAGGATGGTATCATGGATACCAAGTGAGGAAAGAATTTACAGAAGGCAGGAGCAGTTCTTAAAAGTTTGAGCATAATTGCAGTATGGCTATGAAAGGTGCTATTATTAGAGGAAGCTGGGTGATCAGTACACAGGAACCCTCTGAACTGTTTTTGTAACTTCTGTGTGCGTCTAAAAGTATTTGAAAGTAGACATTTTAAAAAGAGTGAAAAGTGGTTTCAAGAAGAAGAGCAAACAAATTCTGCTGAGAAGACCATTGAGAAGAGGGCTTGGGGCTGAGGATTCAATGTGGCAATGTGGCACTCCTGAACAAGTTAGCTTAGAGTGGGGTCATGGAGTATAATTTCAAAGTCAGTGTTTTTAAGAGAAAAAGGTAAAAGAGGATGTCAACACAGTGAACAGGGACGATTCTTTGGGGGATTTTACTATAACAGATATCAGAGAGACACTGTAGTGGGCAGAGGTGTAAATGGGGCCAGGAAAGCATCATAAAATACAGCCAAAAGTTGACCTTCCTACTGCTTAATTCCAACATTTCATTAGCCACCATTTCTTGTTGTGATATACTAAATCGTTTAGTTCTGACAGTTTTGCATTTTCTCTTTCCACTTGTGAGTTTGCTTTTCTTTCTTCTCTCTCTCTCTTTTTTTAATTGTGATTGCCCTTTAAAATTAGTTTCTTTGGTTTCACTCCGCCATCACTCGGTAGTAGTTTGCATCATTTAAAGTGTTTGTCAGCTGCTCTCTTCCACAGACGGCATTTTTCTGCCCGAGAAAACATGTAACTAATTCTCAAGGATTCTAGAACTCCAAGAACATCATTATGTGTGTGCACAATTGAGATTCGTATTTATGTCCGTATGTGTAAATACGTGTGTGTTTAGCAGTTATTCAACAGAATTCATTTAGGAAACTTTGTGGAAGGAATGTGGCCCTAGGGGGTTATGATAATGCAGAAAGAATGGAGCACATCAAGGGTTATGTGTTTGGTGACTGGGGATGCAGTGTGGCTAGTTGTGGTTGTGGCCTAATTTAATAGGTCAACTCCTTTCTGTGCCTGCTTTATCATTTTGTAGCTCAAAGGACCACAGACCCTAAATACCTCTTGTCTCCTTGAGTATCTCCTGCCAACACTTGTAACAGAAGTCCAATAGGCATAGTAGGGTGGTGCTTTTTAACCAGCAGCACATACGAAGCTTGCCTAAGTGTAGTGCAAGAAAATACTCAGAGAATTCCTGCTGCTTTTCTGAGAGATTCAGCTACAACAAAAGGCAAACACTGAGTTTCACAAAGCACATTAAACAGGGCAAACAGGCCTCTAATCCAATGGTTTAATTACAGTATAGGGCATTCATTGCGGCAAACCATGCTTAGCATTTCAAACCACTCCATGTGTTTCTCAATAAAAAGGAAAGCTCACCCAAAACCCCACAATGCTTCTCACACCCTGCAAAACCAATGGTGTCATAGAATAACATTCTGTTTGTTTTGTTCTTAAGTTTTTAAACCATCCCAATTTAACAAGAGCTGACTAAAAATTGGAAAGACTCTTTTTATACTTCTTTCGCATCTTCTACCCAGTCTGACCATCTGTCCTCCTGGCTGCATGCCTCCCCGGCCCCCTCCCATTTATTTACAGTCTTTTGGGGAGCAGTTTCAGGTGTAGGTTTCTAAGCTATAATTACCTCACCAGTTAAGATCATCATCAGTCCAGTCAAAGCCTCTGCAAATTATGACATTTTTAAAATTTCTCCCTTTACAGACAGTGGCTCCTCTGTACTCTATGTCCTTGGGTGTGCATACAAACTTTAAGGACATTTTGTGTATGCATGTGTTCTTAATATACATAAATGGTTTTGTACTATTAGTTTCATTCTTCAATTTGTTTTTAAAATTCATCCTTGGGTTTTATATATATATTTTTTAAGTAAAGTCCATTGCTTCTAACTACTTCATGGTATTTCCTTAATATGCATCTCCATTTTTTTAGTAATAAACATCCAGTTTTCTTCCAACCCTTAATGTAGTGACCATCTTCACATATGTGTGTTTACAGCATATACCCAGAAGTGGAATTATTGGGTCACACAGTAAATGTATACTTTACAAAGAACTGCCGTGTTGCTCTTTAGAATGTCATTTCTAATTCATATGCCCACCAGAAACGCATGAGGGCTCTCATTTCTGCGCATCCTAACAAACACTTGATATTATCTGACTTTGTGATTTTTTTTAAAAGATTTTATTTACTTATATGAGAGAGAGAGAGAGAACATGAGCAGGAGAGGGGCAGAGGGAGAGGGAGAAGCAGACTCCCTGCTGAGCAGGGAGCCCAATGCAGGGCTCCATCCCCAGACCCTGGGATCATGACCTGAGCCGAAGGCAGACTCTTACTGAATTGAGCCACCCAGGTGCTCCCCGACTTTGTGATTTTTGCCAATCTGATAGGTGCAAAGAATTGTTTCTTTTGCACTTGTCTTATTACTATTTCAGTTGAAAAATTCTTTGTATTCTCACTAGATGCTCGGTTTTTCTTTCTGTGAACTGTCAATTCTTCCCCCCTCAACCCTTTCCTGTTGGGTTTCCTTTTCTTATTGATCATCAGGGGTTATATGAGTATTCTCATGATTAATACCTTGTTGGTTTTAGGTAAGGTGACTATGCCAGATTTATGCCTATTGTTCTAGCTTAATAATTAATAGGATACCCTTGTTATCAAATATATCCTTAAGTTTAGATGTTGCAAATATCTTCTCCCAGTCTATGACTCTTCTCTTGATGTTGTCATCAATGTTTTAATGCAGTTAAATTTATTAATTTGTTGCATTATTGTTTATGCTTTTGAAGTATTTTGAAGAAATCTGTTTTTAATCCAGTTTTGTATTATTAAATGTTTAGGTTTTTCTGACCATTTTCTATTTCAGACAATGCTGTATTGAACATCCTTTACTTCTCTTTGTTCATATGTGTGAGATTTTCTCTAAGTTATGTATCTATATGGGTGAGACTACTGTGCCAAACAATTCCTGTCTCCTGTTACTCTGCATTCACTGTGGCTGGAATACATTCCATGGTGTCTATTACAGTTATTAGCTGGGTGCCATATAACTGGCTTCTGGCCAGTAGAATGTGTAGAAGTGATATATGATTTTTCCAGTCCTGGCTCATGAAAACTTCCCATATAGGGATCCTTCAGTGCTCCTGTCTTTTCCCTTGCTTTCTGGTCATTCAGTGAAGTACTTAAGCCTGGGTGATGGTGATGCTACCAGACAGAAATACCTTCAGACCTGGAATCACTAGATGGAAGGCCATCACTTAATATTAGATTGAGACTTATGTGAGCACAGAAAAAAATTCTGTTTAGCTGCTAGTATTTTAAGGTTGTTTTTATACTAGTATATTAGTTTGCTAGGGCCACCATAACAAAATACCACAGATTGGGTAGCATTTTTTCCCAACAGTTTTGAAGGCTAGAAGTCCAAGATCAAGGTGTTGGCACAAGTTTGGATTCTCCTAAGGTCTTTCTCTTGGCTTAAGATAGTTACCTTCTTGCTGTGTCCTTATATAGCCTTTCCTCTGAGTATGTGTATCCCTGAAATCTCTCAGTATGTGTATCTAAATTTCCTCTTCTTATAAGGACATCAGTCAGATTGAAGTAAGGCCGTCTGTACAGCCTCAGTTAACCTAAATTGCTTCTTTAAAGGTCCTATCTCCAAATACAATCATATTCTGAGATACTGACATTTAGGACTTCAACATGTGAATATTGAGGGACACACAAGTCCATAACAAGCAGCTAGCAATATTTACCTTGACAAATATTACTAAGCAGTAGAATTGCTAGATCCTCAGAATTTTATAAGATGTTGCAAAATTACTCTCCAAAATACTTATAGTAATTTACACTCTTACCCTTGTGCATAATTCTTTTTTTTTTTTAATTTTTTTTTATTTTATTTTTATTTTTATTTTTTTTTCCTTGTGCATAATTCTTATTGCTTTACATTTTTGTCTTCATTTGGTTTTGTCAAATTTTTCATTTTTCCCAATTTGATGGGTATAAAATATGTGTACCTTTTCCTGTCCCTTTACTTTCTGCTTTCATGTATCATTTTCTTTTCACTACATAATTGTCAAAATTTTATTGATTCTAATTATTTATTCAATTTGAGATACTTTTTTTGACTAGCAAATTTAAGCCATTTACATTTATTGCAATCACAGTTTTATTAGGACTTATGCTGCCTTTTTCATGTTTTTATTACCTAAATTCTTAGTTTTGTTGTATTTTGTTTTTCCTTTCTCTTGTTTTCCTCGTTTCACCTCTACATTAATCAGTCTTCTAACCATGATTTTGGAAATATTTAGATTTTTCTTATAATTATTGTGTATTTATTTTTCTTTCCTCCTCCTCCTCCTTTATATCCTCCTTGTTTTTTTAATTTAATTTAATTTAATTTAATTTAATTTAATTTAATTTAATTTTCTTCCAGTGATCCAAAATTCATTCTTTGTACTCCATGCAATATATGCCTTCCATAATACCCACCACCAGGCTCACCCAATCCCCCACATCCCCCCAAAAACCCTCAGTTTGTTTCTCAGAGTCCATAGCTTCTCATGGTTTGTCTTCCCCTCTGATACCCCCCAACTCACTTTTCCTCTCCATCTCCCAATGTCCTCCATGTTATTCCTTATGTTCCGCACGTAAATAAAACCATGTGATTATTGGCTCTCTCTGCTTGACTTATTTCACTCAGCATAATCTCTTCCAGTCCCATCCATGTTGATAACAACAGTTGGGTATTCATCCTTTCTGATGGAGGCATAATACTCTATTGTATATATGGGCCATATCTTCTTTATCCATTCATCTGCTACAGGGCATCTTGGTTCTTTCCACAGTTTAGCGACTGTGGCCATTGCTGCTGTGAACACTGGGATACAGATGGTCTTTCTTCTCACCACATCTGTATCTTTGGGGTAAATACTGAGTAGTGCAATCACAGGGTCATAGGGTAGCTCTATTTTTAATTTCTTAAGGAATCTCCACACTGTTTTCCAAAGTGGCTGCACCAACTTGCATTCCCACCAACAGTGTAAGAGGTTTCCCCTTTCTCCACATCCTCTCCAACACTTGTTATTTACTGTCTTCTTGATTTGGCCATTCTAACTGGTGTAAGGTGGTATCTCAATGTGGTTTTGATTTGAATCTCCCTGATGGCTAGTGATGATGAACACTTTTTCATGTGTCTGTTAGCCATTTGTATGTCTTCTTTGGAGAAGTATCTGTTCATGCCTTCTGCCCTTTTTTTTTTTTTTTATATAATTATCTGTTTTGTGTGTGTTGAGTTTAAGGATCAAAATTCCACTGGCATTTTTCAAAGAGTTGGAACAAACAATCCTAAAATTTGTATGGAACCAGTAGAGACCCCAAATTGCTAAGGAAATGTTGAAAAAGAAAAACAAAACTGGGAGCATCACTTTGCCTGATTTCAAGCTTTACTACAAAGCTGTGTTCACCAAGACAGCATGGTACTGGCACAAAAACAGACGTATAGACCAGTGGAACAGAGTAGAGTGCCCAGATATGGACCCTCAACTCTATGGCCAAATAATCTTTGACAAAGCAGGAAAAAAATATACAGCGGAAAAAAGACACTCTCTTCAATAAATGGTGCTGGGAAAATTGGACAGCTATGTGTAGAAGAATGAAACTCGACCATTCTCTTACACAATACACAAAGATAAACTTGAAATGGATAAAAGACCTCAACGTGAAGCAGGAATCTATCAAAGTCCCAGAGGAGAGCATAGGCAGTAACCTCTTCGACATCGGCCACAGCAACTTCTTTCAAGACATGTCTCCAAAGGCAGAGGAAACAAAAGCAAGAATGAACTTTTGGGACTTCATCAAGATCAAAAGCTTCTGTACAGCAAAGGAAAACAGTCAACAAAACAAAGAGGCAGTCCATGGAATGGGAGAAGATATTTGCAAATGACACCACAGACAAAGGGCTGATATCCAAGATCTATAAAGAACTTCATCTTCCTTCTTGTTTTTCGTGTTCTTCTTGTTTGTCTTCTTTCTCCTTTCCCCCTTCTCTCTATGTAGGCTTGCATATGGAAACTCAGGTTGTTTACTCACACTTATTTCCCATATCACCTAATTTCCTCTTCCCTTAATAATTCTTTTTTTTCTTGAAATATTTCCTCCACATATGTTTTCAGACTGTTTTTGTGTGATAAACATTTTTGGGTCTCATAGCTGTAATAAAATCTTTATTTTGCTCCTGTAAGTAAATAATAATTTACCTGACTATAATATTCTAGTTTTATAGTTCTTTTCCTTCAACAAAGTATTTCTTCACTATATTCTTATAGCAAGGAATGCTTTTGAGAACTTTCATGTCTATCTAATTCTTGTTTCTTGGGTAGGTGATATCCTTTATTCTCTGGGAGATTTTATAATTTTTTTGTTTTGTTTTTTTGATGGCCTTAAATGTTACTATTAGTGTTTCTAGGTATGGTTTTTAATTCTCCATACTTGTTGATGTTCTCTGAGAATTTGTAATCTCAAGTATTACATTTTTCTTTAATTTTAGTGAATTTTGAACCATTATTTCTTCAAATACTTTATTCATTTTGGTTTCTTTTGATATTTCAATTTTATAAATGTTGATACTTCTATTTCTTTTCTCCATATTTCCTTACTTTTTCTTAACTGTTCTTGTATCTTTTTACTTTCTCTGATGTCTGGTATACCCTTCATCTTGGTTTTCCAGATCCCAAATTCTTACTTCAGCAGCACTCAGGTATACATCTAATCCATTAAGAACTTTTTGCAAACAATATATTTTAAAATATTGATTTTTCTTTATAACTATTTTTTCCTTACTAATGTTTTCAATGGTTTTCTTTGATACTATATAATTTGGCTTTAAAATTTTTGGTTTTGCTGCATTATGACAAAAAAAAGGAAATAAAGTAAGCATACAGATTGGAGGGAGAGAACCAAAATTCTCTGCTTGAAGGACATGATCATCTATACAGAAAATCCTAAATTATCTCACAACAGCAACAACAACAACAAAAGGCTTCTAGAGCTAATAAATAAGTTTTCCAAGACTGCAAGACATGAGGTCAATATCGATATATATGTGTATGCAATATATACATATACAAATGCATATTGTATACAATATATACATAAGCAGGTATATGTACATGTATATGTATATGTATAAATTGTATACAAATATCCAAATATATATACTTTCATATTTGCATACTAGCAATGAAAGATCAGCAATTGACATTTTAAAATGTTCTTTTTAAAATTAAAATTTCATTTAAAATTGAAATAAATTGTTATATATAAATACATTTATATACAAATATACATATATATGTGTACTAGTAATGAGCAATCTGCAATTAAAAATTTAAAGCCAATACCATATATAATTACATCAAGTTATTAAAAATACTTAGGGATAAATTTGACAAAAGTATGTACAACTTGTAAACTACAGAACATTCTGAGAAAAGTCAAAGAACTAAATTTAAGAGATATGTTGTGTTTTTGAACTGGAAAAATCAACACTGTTAAGATATTTCTTTTCAAAATAGTGTATGGATTTAAAGCAACCCCAATCAGAGTCCTATCACACTTCTTTGTAGAAACTGACAAGTTTTTTTAATTGGTGAGTTTATACTAAAATTTATATGGACATATAAAGTACGTAGAATGGCCAAAACAACTTTGAAAAAGAAGACCAATATTGACAGATTAACACCAGCTTATTTTGATATTATTATAAGGCTGGTAATCAGTATAACATGGTATTGGCTTTTAAAGAGTCATATTTATTAATGGGAAAGAATAGAGAGTTTAGAAAGAAATACACACGTGTATTTCTTAAGTTTTGACAAAAATATCAAGGCAATTCCATGTAGAATAATAGTCTTCAACAAATGATGCTGGAACAATTAGCCATGTACAAAAAAATGAACTCCTTCCCTTACCCTTAACTCTACCCTTACCCTTACCTCATACCATGTACAAAAATGAACTCAAATTGAATCCCAAATGTAAAGCCTAAAATTATAAAACTATAAGAAAACAGGAGAAAATCTCAGTAACTTTAATGTTGACAAATATTTCTTAAATACCTCACCAAAAGCAAGAAGTAGAAAAACATAATACATAAATTGGACTTAACTCAAAAAGTTTTTGAAGTTTGTTCTTCAAAATCAGTTACAGGGACACCTGGGTGGCTCAGTTGGTTAAGCCTCTGCCTTTGGCTCAGGTCATGATCCCAGTGTCTTGGGATCGAGTTCCGCATCGGGCTACTTGATCGGCAGGGAGCCTGCTTCTCTCTCTAGCCTCTTCCTGCCATTCTGCCTGCTGGTGTGTGCTCGCTCTCTCTGACAAATAAATAAATAAATTAATTAATTAAATAAAAAACAGAAAAACCAAAAAAACAAAATCAGTTACAAAAAGACAAGATACTGATTACAAGGAAATATTGACAAAATACGTATCTGACAAAACCTGTGTCTAGAATACATAATGAATTCTTAAAATTTAATAAGAAGACAACCCAATGTTTTAAATGAGCAAGATATTTGAACAGATAATTCACCAAAGAATATATAGAGATAGGAAATAAGCACATGAAAATACACTCAACATTATTAATCATTGGGGAAATGCTAACTATAGACGGTAATAGGATAATGGTAGATACCCACCAGAGAGCAAAAAATTCAGAAGGGTGTTTATATCCAAGTTTTGGTGAGGATGTAGAGCAACTGAATGTCTCCTACACTGCTGATAGGAATACAGAATAGTACAGCCATTCTGAAAAACAATTTTATAGTTTCTTAAAAAGGTAAACATATGTCTATAATACATTCAACCATTTCACTTCTAGGTATTATTGACCCAACAGAAATGAAAGCATGTGTCCACACACAAATGAAATCTTCATAGCAGCTTTATTTGTAATAGAAAAATCAGGAATCACCCAAAAGTCCATCAATAGGTGGATAAACAAGTGGTGTTATATCCATACAATGGAATACCACTCATCAGTGATATACACAATGGCATAGATGAATTTCCAAATAATTATGCTCAGTGAACAAAGCCAGACACAAAACAGTATACTGTATATTTCCTGTTCTATAAAATTCTAGAAAAATATAAGCTATTCTATAGGGACAACAAACCAGTGATTGCTTGGGGATAGAGGATGGAAGAGGAATGCGGAGGGGGAGAAGGAAGGAATTCTTGAGGGTGATGGAAATATCTTTTACCTTGGTTGTGGTGATAGTTTCATGGATCTATAGACATGTCAAAACTTATCAAATTATACACTCCAAATACTAGCTTATTGTACATCAATAATACTATTAAATAAATTTTAAAAACAAAATAAGACAATTTGTAAAAAGAATGTGTTACAAGGCAACAGCACTTGTAAAATGAAGATCCTTTTCCTCTCAAGGCACTTACTAATTTGATTTACAAATATTTTTTCCCACTCGGTAACATGTATTTTTATTCTCTTAACAGTGCCTTTCAAAACATAAAACTTCTTAATTTTAATGGACTCCAATTTACTATTTTTTTTCTTTTATGGCCTCAAACCTAAGAACTCCTTGCCTAATCCAAGCTTGCAATTTTTTTTAAGTTCTCTCCTAGAAGTTTTATGGTTTTTGGTTTTACACATAAGTCCATAATTCATTTTGGATTTTATTTTGGGTTTTTAAAGATTTTATTTATTTATTTGACAGACAGAGATCACAAGTAGGCAGAGAGGCAGGCAGAGAGAGAGAGAGGAGGAAGCAGGCTCCCCGCAGAGCACAGAGCCCGATGTGGGGCTCGATCCCAGGACACCGGGACCATGACCTGAGCCGAAGGCAGAGGCTTTAACCCACTGAGCCACCCAGGTGCCCCTATTTTGGGTTTTATTTGTTATTTGTTTTGAGATATGGCTCAAAGTTCATGTTTTTGTACTTTGGGGATATTCAATTTTCCTAGCACCATTTGTTGACAAAAAACTATTCTTTCTTCACTGAATTAATTTTGCACTTTTGTCAAGAATCAATTGACTATATATATGTAATTCTATTTCTGAGCTCTCTAAACTGAGGCTTGAGACATAGAGGATAAACAGAAAGCAGCAGCCTAGAGCTTGCTGCAGTCCCTGTGGGTTAGCAGGATAAAGATTGGCTTTCAAGGCTATCAAAGTCATGAGGAACTGAGGGACCCAGATCCCAGGCAGAAAGGGGCTTCTAAAAGGCTAATGGTCCATTCAGAGATTTTTGCCCTATCAAAGAACTAGGAACAAAAATAGTTGTCCCCCTCCCAAGAGGGAAAGAGTTCTGGTTAATACTCAGGATTTCAGATTTTAAAGGGCTACCCAGGTAAGGAGAAAAAAAAACTAAATTAAATTAAAAAACAACAACAGAAATAAAATAGACTTAGTCTCAATCCCAAAAAGGTGACCTGCCTGCCAGGAAAATATATTAAATTCACGCTGGAGAAAGACGACATCATTCAGTCTCAATTTCTCATATACAAAACCCATTTTTTAAAAAAAGTTTTTCAACGATTTTATTTATTTATTTATTTGGCACACAGAGAGAGATCACAAGCAGGCAGAGAGGCAGGCAGAGAGAGAGGAGGAAACAGACTCCCTGCTGAGCAGAGAGCCCGATGTGGGCTTCAATCCCAGGACCCTGAGACCACGACCCGAGCCGAAGGCAGAGGCTCAACCCACTGACCACCCAGGCGCCCCAAAACCCATTTTTTTCCATTTTATTTTATTTTATTTTATTTCTTTTCAGTGTTCCAGCATTCATTGTTTATGCACCACATTTTTAATAGAATTATGAGACATGTCAAGAAAAAATGAGCAAATAGCAAAAAACAAAGAGCAAACTTAGCCCATAGAAATAGACTCAAGGTAGATTTTAAAAATTGGGATTATCAGGCATGGAATGTTAAATAACTACGGTTAAACCCACTCAGGAAACTTAATTACAAGATGTAGAATTTTGGCCAAGAACTAGAATCTACTTAAAAATCCAACGGAAATTGTAGAACTAAAAAATACAATAAATGAAATGAGTATTTCTGCAAAACAAAAACCATTTGACCAAGCATTTGGGGAGTTTAGCAACTGTATTTTATAAAAATAAATGATTTCAAGAAAGGGTGGCCTCACAGAATTCCCAGAAAGGAGTGGCTTTCCAGAATTTTATGATTCCTCTCTCATCCCTACTTTCCCATACCTACCTCCAGAGTGGCTGCTAAATTCCTCCCCTTCTTTGAGTGGAGCACTTCCAAAGGCCCACAGGTTCCCAGAGTCTCTTTCCTTCTTACAAAAAGAATCATGTTAAATTTTCTTTTCTTGGGTTTGTTTCAAAGATGAATGCTTTGTGACATGGATCTTTCCTTTCATTATTGACCACCCCCTGTATATGAACAAGGTATAGACCATACTAGACACTCAGAAAAATGGTTATTGACTGAAAGAATAAATGAATTAAAGAATGAAAAGAGTCTTTGCATAATAAAAAAGAACTGACTCAAATACTTTTTTTAAAAAATTTTTGATCTGTTACTATTTTGGCACATACTGAAAAGCTTGTCTAAACTTTGTACAAAAATGAGGTTGGAAAACACCTTCCAACTTTTTTTTTAAGATTTTATTTATTTATTTGACACAGAGAGATCCCAAGTAGGCAGAGAGAGAGGAGGAAGCAGGCTCCCTGCTGAGCAGATAACCCAATGCAGGGATCGATCCCAGGACCCTGAGATCATGACCTGAGCCAAAGGCAAAGACTTAACCCACTGAGCCGCCCAGGCTCCCCACCTTCCATTTTGTAAAAGCCAGCTCATTTGATTTTGGTGTAATGAGCAGATGTAATGATTTCTCACAAATTTCTTTTGTGTGATACAATGGGAAATAATAGTACCTTTTTTGTAACTTCTGCTCTTTCAAAGTGGGGGAATAATACACATGCAAAACCCATGCAAATATTAAACACCCAGGTCAATAATTATCAAAAAGTGAACTCACCTCTGGGAGCACCACCAAGATCAAGAAAAGGAGTATTACCAGCATCTTAAATAACACCATCCTCTTTCCTCCCAATCACTACACCTCTCTCCTCCAGAAACAGCCACTTTATAACTTCCAGTTCCATAAATTAGTTTTGCCTCTTTTATAATCTACTTAAATACAATCATACAATTACATACCTTTTAAAGTTGCATTGCATTGTGGATTTGCATAAGCTCATTTTCTCTAAAACATTTCCTGAAAAACAATCTATTACTAATATTGTATAGGTAGATGACAGACAGATAGATAGATGATAGATAGATAGATAAGACATAGATAGATATTTAGACACAGATACAGATCTATAATTCTGTAAACAAAACTGTTAGCTGAGAGATAAATATTGTAACAGATTATACTATGTACTGTCAGCCAATGAGGGTTGGTTGTATCAGTCAGAGTCCCATAAAGAAATAGAAATTCACTTAGATGAGATTTAAAAAAATTTTTTTTAATTTTTTTTAATAAACATACAATGTATTATTAGCCCCAGGGGTACGGGTCTGTGAATCTCCAGGTTTAAACACTTCACAGCACTCACCATAGCACATACCCTCCCCAATGTCCATAACCCCACTACCCTCTCCCTACACCCTTCCCCCCGGCTACCCTCAGTTTGTTTTGTGACATTAAGAGTCTCTTGGTTTTTCTCCCTCCCGATCCCATCTTGTTTCATTTATTCTTTTCCTACCCCCTTAACCCCCCCCACCCCCGTTGCATCTCCACTTTCTCATATCAGGGAGATCATATGACAGTTGTCTTTCTCTGATTGCCTTATTTCACTAAGCATAATACCCTCTAGTTCCATCCACGTTATCGCAAATGGCAAGATTTCATTTCTTTTGATGGCTGCATAGTATTCCATTGTATATATATACCACTAATGAGATTTTTAAAAAAGATTTTATTTATTTATTTGACAGAGAGATAGAGACCAAGAGAGCACAAGTAGAGGGAATGACAGAGGGAGAGGGAGAAGCAGATTCTCCACTGAGCAGGGAGCCCGATATAGGGCTTGATCCCAGGTCTCTGGGATCATGACCTAAGCTGAAGGCAGTTGCTTAACCATTTCAGCCACCCAGGTGCCCCCTTAGATGAGATTTTTAAGGGAATTTAATAACACTTAGCACAAGTGTAGGCAACATTAAAAGATGCAACAAGGGATGTAGAAGGGTCCAGAGACTTGCAAAAATGGGCAGCATTTCCCAACCCCAGTCCTGAAGATAAGGAAGAGAGGAAACAGTATGTTGGGAGTCCATTGTGAAATGGCCACAGAAGAACCTCCTGACAGGAGGTGTACAACAATTACCAGAATCAAGATTCTGAAGCAGAAGTGAATGAGCAAGAATCCTCCCCAGGTTTTCCTTCTCCACAGCTTCTGATGTTAAACCCAACAGGGGCCCAGAGTAGCAGAGAGCCCCAGTGATGCAACACAGTCCACGGAGTAATGTTCACAGCCTCCCTACCACTCCTGAGAAAAGCAAAACAGAGCAAAAGGTTAAGAATGTCACTAACAGAATTCAAATATGGGGCAGGAAAAATAAAACAGTAGAAAAAAAATTAATGAAACCTGGAATTGGTTCTTCAAAAAAAAATCAGCTAAGTTGGCAAGCTGTTGATTGATTGAGGGAGAAAAAAGGGATGAGACTCAATTTACCAAAATTGGGACTGAAAGAGAGGATCTTACTACATAATGAAATAGAAAATATTCTAAGGCAATGCTATAAACAATTTTTTAAAGATTTTATTTATTTATTTGTCAGGGAGATAGAGAGTACAAGTGGGGGAGCAAGAGGGCGAGGGAGAAGCATGTTCCCCTCTGAGCATGGAGCCCCACATAGGTCTCCATCCCAGGACCCTGGGATCATGATCTGAGCCGAAGGCAGATGCTTAACCAACTGAGCCACCCAGGAATCCCTTTAAACGATTTTATGCCAACAAATTACATAGCCTAGATGAAATGAAAAAATTCCTAAAAAGACACAAATTACTGAAACTGGTTCAAGTAGAAATGGGAGTTAATGAAATGAAAGATTAAAAAAAAAACAGAGAAGATCAAAAGTTGTTTTTTTTTAATGATCAACAAAATAGACAAAACTCTACCTAAATTTTTAAAATTTTATTTAAATTCAATTAATTAACATATAGTATATAATTAGTTTCAGAGTTAGAGTTTAGTAATTCATCAGTTACATGTAACACCCAGTGCTCATTACAGCAAGTGCCTTCCTTAATGCCCATCACTCTGTTACCCCATCCCCCCACCCACCTCCTCTCCAGCTACTCTCAGTTTGTTTCCCACAGTTAAGAGTCTCTTTGGTTTGTCTCCTTCTCTGGTTTCACCTTATTTTATTTTCCCTCCCTTCCCCTGTGATCCTGTTTTTTGTTAATTCCACAAATGAGTGAAGTCACATGACAATTGTCTTTCTCTGATTTATTCCACTTAGCTTAATACCCTCTAGTTCCATCCATGTCACTTCAAATGGTAAGATTTCATTTTTTTGATGATAGATAGAAGATAGATACACACACACACACACACGCGCGCGCGTGCCACATCTTCTTTATCCATTCATCTGTCAATGGACATCTGGGCTCTTTCCATAGTTTAGATATTGTGGAAATTGTTGCTGTAAACATTGGGGTGCACATGACCCTTCGGATCACTATGTTCATACTCTTTGAGTAAATACCCAGCAGTGCAATTGCTGGGTCATAGGGTAGCTCTATTTTCAACTTTTTAAGAAGCCTCCAAACTGTTTTCCAGAGTGGCTGTACCAGTTTGCATTCCTACCAGCAGCATAAGAGCTTTCCCCCTTCTTCACATCTCACCAACACAGGTTGTTTGCTGACTTGTTAATTTTAGCCATTCTAACTGGTGTGAGGTGGTATTTCATTGTGGTTTTGATTTGTATTTCCCTGATTCTGAGTGATGTGGGGCGTTTTTTCATGTGTCTGTTGGTTATTTGTATGTCTTCTTTGAAGAAATGTTCATGTCTTCTGCCCATTTCTTGACTGGATTTTTTGTTTTGGGGGGTATTGAGTTTGATAACTTCTTTATAGACTTTGGGTATTAGCCCTTTGTCTGAGAAGACAAGGCAAATATATTCTCCCATTCTGTAGATTGTCTTTTAGTTTTGTTGACTGTTTCCTTTGTTGTGCAAAAGGTTTTTATCTTGATGAAGTCCCAATAGTTAACTTTTCCTTTTATTTCCCTTGCCTTTTAAGATGTGTCTAGCAGGAATTTGCTGTGGCCAAAGCCAAAGAGGTTGCTGCGTATGTTCTTTTCTAGGATTTTGATGGATTCTTATCTCATATTTAGGTCTTTCATCCATTTTGAAAACTCTACCTAATTTAACAACAAAAAAAAGAGGACTCAAATTGCTAATCAGAAATGAAAAAAAGGGACATCACTACTGACCTTGTAGAAATAAAATTAATTATAAGAAAAATGAATTAAAAGGAAATACTGTGAACAACTGTATGCCAACAAATTACTTAACTAAAATAGACAACTTTCTAGGAAGACAAAAACTACCAAAGCTGACTTAAGAAAAACTAAAAAATCAAGATAGACTTATGACAAGTAAAGAGATTATATTAGTAACAAAGAAAACAAACAAAAATCCCACAGAGGAAATCCCAGGAGCAGATGGCTTCACTGGTGCAGACTATCAAACAACATAGTATTAATTAAAAATTAATACTAATTCTTTGATAATTAAAAAACAACAGAAGGAAATACTCGTCAACTTTTTTTATAAGGTTTATACATCAAATTCGTCACAAGAAAACTATAGATTAATATCTCTTTTAAATGTAGATATAAAAATTCTCAACAAAATATTAGCAATTTGAATTTGATATATAAATATAAGTATAAATATATAAAATATATTTGACTGATATAAATATAAGTATATTTTAATTGATATATAATTGAATTGAATGGAATTGATATATATATATATATATACATATATATATATATAAATATATAAAAAGGATTCTGTGTCATGACTGTATTGGTCAGGGTTATCCAGAGAAACAATAAAACTCCCTTTTCCCTCTCCTCTCTGTATATATATACAGAGAGCAAGCTGGTGACTCAGGTGAGCTAATAGTGTAGTTTTAGCCCAAAAGCCAGCAGGCTCAAGATTCAAGAATAGATGATGTTTCAGTTTAAAATGAATGCAAAAGGGGCGCCTGGGTGGCTCAGTGGGTTAGGCCGCTGCCTTCGGCTCAGGTCATGATCTCGGGGTCCTGGGATCGAGTCCCGCGTCGGGCTCTCTGCTCGGCAAGAAGCCTGCTTCCCTCTCTCTCTCTCTCTGCCTTCCTCTCCGTCTACTTGTGATCTCTCTCTGTCAAATAAATAAATAAAAATCTTAAAAAAAAAATAATAAAATGAATGCAAAAGAAGACTAATGTCCAAGCTCAAATAATCAGGCAGGAGGAATTCCCTCTTACTTGTGGGGGAGTCAGGATTTTTGTTCTATTCAGGCTTTCAACTGATTGGATGAGGGCCATGAACATTAGGAAGGGAAATCTGTTTTACTCCATCTACCATTCAAATATTAATCTCATCTAAAAACACTTTCACAGTATACCCAGATAAATGACCAAATATCTGGGCACCCAGGGCTCCATGAAGTTGACACATAAAATTAATCATCGCCAAGTCTACCCCCTGTCAATATGTTATCCATGCACATCTACTTAACCCAAATTTAATCTCCAAATGAAGACAATAACAAGGTCATAATTCTGCCTACCATTATACAGTCATCCTGTGTACAACTTAAAACACAGTAACCCTTCCCCAGAAGAAGAGATGATACTTACTTTAAGTCCTTGAATGATGTTTACACTTCTCCTTGATATCCTATAATTTAAGTAGTATGGTGTAAAATTAGTAATAATTAATGTATGATATATGGCCAACACATCTTATGTTACATGATAAGGAAATGAGAGGAACGAACACACACACACACACACACTCACACACATATTCATAAGAAATAAGGAGAAAATACTCATGACAATTATAATCCTTGTTATGTGGTCATAGCTAATATTTATACCTACCTTCTTCTACTCATTCGTATTCTCTTTACTTTCAGCAAGCACCTCAAGTGGTTGTTATTCGTTACCTGGTGAGATCACCCAAAACTTTATTCCTAAAAGATCTTGGGCCATTAATAGGGTTTATGTTGCTATAGTTTTCCATTGACCTTAATCACAGGGTACAGTAATACTAAGAGACACCTTAAGGCATCTCCTGTTCCTTCTTTCCCTTCTTGGCGGATGAGTAGTCCAATTTCTCCATGGTAGTCAATATCAATCACTTTATTATTTTTTTTATTTTTTTAAAGATTTTACTTATTTATTTGACATGGGGCGGAGGGAGAGTGTGCAAGTGAGCACAAGCAGTGGGAATGGCAGAGGGAGAGGGAGAAGCAGCTTCCTCATTGAGCAGGAAGCCCAATGCAGTGCTTGATCCCAAGACTCTGGGATTATGATATGAGCTGAAGACAGATGTTTAAAACCGACTGAGCCACCCGGGTACTCCTCCATCACTTTCGATAGCACAGTTACTCCCTTCTTTGTCTATTGATCCAGAGGCATGAGGAATGAAAAGTAGCCAGGTAGCAGCCTTAACTTTTAGTTCAATGGAATCATTGTTGCATTTCCTAGTAGGAGCACTCTTGTCTTTGGAACTAAGACTTCTAGGCCAGCAGAGCATAAATTCATGGGAACAGGAAGAAAAGCCTTGCTAGTGGATTACTAGGGCTAATAGTGAGTAGAGCTCATTCCATTTCCATTCCTTGATTCCTGGACCCATGTAGTCTGGCTGTGGGAGAAACAGAACCATATATTGGTCAGTGGTTCAGACCATGTATCTCCTCTTGGAGAACTTTGCCGCAGCTGTGCAAGGTATTGTCACCTAGCTGGCACTGTAACTGAGTCTTCAAAAGGGGATTCCATCATTCTATCAAGCCAGCTGCTTCAGGATGGTGAGAGACATGTTAAGACTAGTGAATTCCATGAGCATGGACCCATTGCTGCAATTTATTTGCTGCAAAGTGAGTTCCTTTATCACAAAGTATCAGAGGTAATACTATGTAGGATGCCTTGACAGTGGATAAGACATTTTGTATATCCAGTTGGTAGTTTGGGAAGAAATGCTGTGAGCAAGGAAGGCAAATCTATACTTAGAGTATTTATTTCCAGTAAGAACAAAATGCTGCCCCTTCCATTGATTGAAGTGGCCCAATGTAATCAACTTCCCACCAGGTGGTTGGCCAATTACCCCAGGCAGTGGTGCCATATCAGGGATTCAATGTTGGTCCCTGCTCCTGGCAGATTGGACACTCAGCTGTTGACATGGCCCAGTTAGCCTTGGTAAGTGAAAGCCCATGTTGCTGAGCCCATATGTAATCTCCACCCCAGTGACCATGGGATGTTCATAAGTTCACTGAGCAATGACAGAGGTTTTTGGGGAAAGAGACTGACCAATATCCATAGAATGGGTCATCTATCACTTTGATTATTTAATTATTGATTATTTTATTATTAAAATTCTCTTCCTATGTTGAGGTTACTCTTCAGTGAGTGACAAAATGAGACACAAAATCTTTATGGTTTTTGTCTGTTCAGAGATGTCTATCCACATACCTCTTCCCTAAATTTTCTTGTCACAGCTTTTCTAATAATGTTCCTTCCAAGTCCCTGACAATCCAACCAAACCATTGACCACAACCCATGAATCAGTACAAAATCACACATCTGGCCATTTTTCCTTCAAGGCAAAGTGAGTAATTGGGTTTGCTTGTTGAAGTCTTATCCTGGAAAGATTTCTATTTACCACTGTCCTTCAGGAACCCTTGCAAAAAGCTATGGCTCTTTCTGCTCTTGAGTCATGCCTATGGATTGTGAAGAATATCTGTAAATCAGGCCCCAGTCTTTTCTTCCTCTCTCAACTGATTATTGGGAATTCTCCATAAGGACATTGGTATTAGCAAGGAGAAGGCAGTATAGCAGAAATGGGGACCATGGGCATTTGGGTCACTTATTCATGTAACTTATTTGTGCCTCTAAGGCCTGCTCGGGCCTGATCATATATATACCATTTCCATTAGATGATGGAATGCTGTTGCACATGCCTAACTTTATGATTTTGTGGGTCAGATAACACCCAGTTCATCATAGGCACCTTGGGTCACATGCTAAATTTCTGGCTCGTGATTAAGAATGAGGTCTCTACTAAGACCAGGTCAAGAGTTGCATCTTAGTCAGCATATAGTACATCATTAGTTTTTATGCGTGTTCAACAATTCATTAGTTGTGTTTAATACCCAGTGCTCATCGCCATACACTCCCTCCTTAATGCTGGCTAATTGAACATAATTTTTTAAAAAGTTGCATCTTAAAAGGAGAGCAGTTATCCAAGAGGGTGGTAAGGCTTTGGTAAAAAATACTAAGGGCTTGCACTACAGTTTACACATATGACTTGCCAAAGGCTCCAAACCCCATCCCTATCTGTCACTGAACTTTCAAGTACCACTGGACCTTCGGAATCATATGGCCTAAGTGGCAGAGCAGCCTGTGTAGAAGCCTGGACTTGATTCAGAGCCTTCTTTTGTTCTGGGCATTTCTTAACACTAGCCCTTGTCTTGGAATTCCAGTCTCCAGAACTATGAAAAATAAATTTCTGTTGTTTAAGCTATTGTCTATAGTATTTTGTTATGGCAGCCTGGGCTAACAAAGACAAGCTTTTGTACCAGGAGTTAGGTGCTACTATTATATATACCTAAAAATGTGGAAATGACTTTGAAATTAGGTAATGGGTAGAAAGTGAAAAGTTTTGAGGTACATGCTAAAAATATGGATGTTACAGGCAATTCTGGTGAAGTTTTAGAAATGATGAACATATTTTTGGAAACTGGAGGAAAGATGATTTTTGCTATAAGGTAGAAAAGAACTTGGCTGAACTGTGTTTCAGTATTTTAGAACTTAAGAGTGATGGAGTTGGATATTTAGCGGAGGAGATTTCTAAGCAAAATGTTGAAGGAATGGCTTGACTCTTTCTGTTTATAGTATGTAAAAATGTAAAAAGAAAGACGTGGGTTACTTTCTCTTTTGCTGTGTAAGGACATGGTGGGAAGGCAGCCATCTGCAAGCCAGGAAGGGAAAACTCACCAGAACCTGACCATAATTGCATCCTGATCTTGGACTTCCAGGAAATAAATTTCTGTTGTTTAAATCATCTAGTCTATGGTATTTTGTTAGGGCAGCACAAGCCAACTGATACAATGACCAATTGAGATTTATTCTAAGAATGCAAGATTGGCTTAATATAGAAAAAAAAATCAAATAATGCAATATATCACATCCATATAATAAAGAACAAAAACCACATGATCATCTCAATAGATGAGAAAAAAACTTGTCAAAATTCAATGCCCTTATGATAAAAAAAATTCAACTAGTAATAGAAAAGAATGTCCTCAAGTTGATAACCTCTATGAAGAACCCACATTTAACCTTATACTTGATGGTGAAATACTGTATACCTTTCCAAGGGAAGGAAGTCCAATCTCACTCCTTGTATTCAATATTGTACTGAAGGTTCTAGCGAGGGTATTTAGGCAAGAAAATGATATAAAAGACATCCTGATTAGGAAAACAGTGAAACTATTTCTTTTTGTAGATAGCATGACCATGTATATAAAAAGTTTTAAAAATTCATGAATTAATTAATTTAGCAAGGTTGTAGGATACAAAATCAATATTCAAAAATTGATTGTACTTCTATACAGTATCCATAAGTATACTAAGGAAAGAAAATAGCTGCATTTGCTGTCAACAAAAAAGATAAAATACTTAGGGATAAATTTTAAAAAATAAGGACAAAACTTAGAGTTTGAAAATGATAAAATATCATTGAAAGAAATTTTAAAAGACCTAAGTAAATGGAAAGACATTCCATGTTCATGGATTGGAAGACACAGTATTGTTAAGATGTCAGTGCTCTCCAAATTGATCTACAGATTCAACACAATCTCTATCAAAATTCCAGTTGCCTTTTTTGAAGAAATTAATAAACTGATGCTACCATTCATATGAAAATGCAAGGAACCCAGAATAGCCAAAAGAAGCTTGAAAAAGAAAAAGCTGAAAGACTCACACTTTCTCATTTTAAATCTATTACAAAGCTACAGTGAACAAGACAGTGTGTTTCTAGTATAAAGATAGGTATGGAGGTTAATGGAATATAATTTAGAGTCCAGAAATAAACCCAGACATTTATGATCAGAAGAATAGTCTTTTCTACAAATGTTGCTAGACAGTTGGATACCCACATGCAAAGGAGTACAATTGGATCTTTATCTCACACCATACACAATAATTAATTCAAAATAAACCGAATAACCTAGAATGTAAGTGCTAAAACTTTTAAAGAAAACATAGGTGTAAACCTTCATGACCTTGGAAACCCAAGTGGTTTCTTAAATTTAAGACCAAAACTCAAGCAACCAAGCTGAAAATCGATAAATTGAACATCATCAAAACTAATAAGTTTTATGTTTCAAATAACATGACTAATAAAATGTAAAAACAGCCCATAGAGGTAGAGAAAATATTTGGAAATCATATATCTGACAAGTATTTATTATCCAGGATCTATAAAGAACTCTTAAAATTCAACAATTAAAAATATATAACCCAATTTAAAATTGGGCAAAATATTTGAATAAATATTTCTCTAAAATAATACAAATTCCTAAAAAATACATATTCCAAGTAAACACGTAAAATAATACTCAACATCATTTGTCATTAGGGAAATGCCATTCAAAACCACAATGTGATACTTCTTCACATTCAGCAGAGTACCTATAATCAGAACACTGAAAAATAACAAGTGTTGGGAAGATTTGGGGAAATTAGAATCCTCACATATTGCTGCTAGAGATTAAAATTGTTTGGCTATTTAGGGAGAGCTTGTCATTTCTTCAGAAAATTAAATCATAGAGTTACCATGAGACCCAATAATTCCACTCCTAACTATATACCCAAGAAAATTGAAAACATATATTCACACAGAAGCTTATACACCAATGTTCATAACATTATTCATAATAGCCAAAAAGTGGAAACAGCTCAATGTCCAACAACTGATGAATGTATACACAAAATGTGGTAATTGCATACAATGGAATATTATTTAGCTTTAAAAAGGAGTGAATTACTCATACATGTTACAATATAGATGAACTTTAAAACATGCTAAGTGAAAGAAGCCACAAAATGCCACATATCATGTGATCTACTTATATAAAACCCCAGGATAGTCATAGCTATAGTAACAGAAAGTTGATTAGCGGTTGCCAGGGACTGAAGGGAGTGAGTACTAATGGGTATGAGGTTTCTTTGTGGACTGATGAAAATGTTGTGGAAATACATAATGGTTGTTGCTGTATAACTTTGTGAATATACTTTTAAAACTTGCTTAATGGTACACTTCTAAAGCGTCCGTATTATGGTATGTGCATTATATATATTTTTTAAAAATACAGTAATCTCTATAGTAGTGAAACTATATAATGAGACTGAATAAGCACAACCTAGAAAGCACAAATGGAAGCTGGCCTCATGATGCTCTTTCTTGGTGATCCTATTATTAATCAATCAGGTTAAGCTGCTCCTGATATGTTCAAGTGATCTCAGAGACAAAACCTCTACTCCAAACACATTATTACCCGCTCTGCCCCTCATCTCTCAGAAAGGCTCTAAGTCCCTGTGCTTGGGAGCTTGGGAGTGGGGTGAGCCATTTATGTACCAACTCCTTTTGTGCTCTGATGCTGGTGTCTTGGGAACATGCCTACAGTGGTGACTGAAAGCAGAGGGACTGTTTCTGAAGTGATGGGCTGATCTCATTAGTATGGGACAGAATGTGGCCTCTTCTAAGCTGAACTGAGTCAACATTCAGTTGACTGTTATGAAGCGAACTCAGTGAGTGCTACATTCTCTCATTTTTTTCTGTGTAGACACTGGAATGGCATCTTTCTGGCCTAAATGCTGCCACTCATCTCAGCCAAACTAAACCTTTCTCTCCAAACTCCCATGTGGACACCCTGGACTATGGAAACTTCTGATTCTGATGGGAATGTTTTGTGTCCTCAGGTTTGACTATGTGGAAAAAAGGATGGGAGTCACTACAGGTTCCAGCCCACTGTGGAGATGCTGATTCTTTGTTTTGACTTCTAGGCAGAACAGCCTCTGAAACGAATCATCTCAAATATCCAGGTATTTTAAGCTTCTAATAGTAGAAAAGAAAAATTCTGTCTTTACTTTTAGGAAATCAGAGTTGAAGTAATATCCTGAATTCTTCTAAAAGTATTTTCCTTCAGGGACTAACCCAACCCAAATCACAAATCCTAATCAAAGATTCAGAGCACCATCAGAGCTGATAGATTTTATTCCCCACTGAAGTAAATCTATTAATTTTCATTTTTAAATGTTTTCTTATCCTCATTTGTCTCAACTAGACCCTTATCCTTCCCATATTCTTCCTATTCAATTTTCTTTCTTCCTTCTCATATCTAAATAAAGGAGAACCAAGACATCTTAAACGACTTACTTGCTATTATTGTGGCCTCTGGATTCTTCACTTTTTCAGCATTATATTTTTGAAGAGTGAATCCGTGAAGTTAACTTTAGTCTCAATGACTAATAATACTGACCTTCCTCTCAAAGATGATGTGAGAATTAACACCTTATGAGTAATGCTTACAGGAAGAAAAAATTAAGTTACTTAGATATTAAATGATCATTTAGGTAATGTATCATTACTCAAAATGCCCTCATTTGTATTGAACTATATATCTAGATGTCATTATGCTGTCTCAGAAAGAACCCTTCATCATGAGGTGCCCCTAGAGCTTATTTACAAGCTAGAGCTTTGCAGAATATCTATCTTGGCTCGACCAATCCTCCACAGGTCATTCTCATAGTAAGTAAGTAAACAACTGAGTCAGAAATAATTGGCCATGAAGGATATGTTTTCTAATTCAAACTAATTAAAATGAATAAACTATGATTCACATGCCTTTAGGAATGCTTTCAGTAAAAGGTATACTCCACCCATTTATTTTTACTTTTAAAAGTGGATCATTGACCTCTCTTTTCTTTGGTCAAGATGCATGAAAGCCAGGGGAGGTGAAATCTGGCTTGCACAATCAGCATACAGGCATACCTTGTTTTATTATGCTTTGCTTTATTGTACTTCACAGATAACTGTGGTATTTTACAAATTGAAGGTTTATGGCAAAGCTGCATCGAGCAAGTCTTTCGGTGCCATTTTTTCCAACAGTATTTATTAACTTTATGTCTCTGTGTCACACTCTGGTAATTCTCACAATATTTTGAACTTTCTCATTTATGTTATATTTGTGATGGTGATCTGGGGTCAGTTGTCTTTGATGTCGCTATTATAATTGTTTGGGGGGGCCACAAATTGTGGCATGTAAGATGGCAAACATAAATGTATGTGTTCTGACTGCTCCACCCACTGGCCATTTCCCCATTTATCTCACTCCCCATTGGCCTCCCTATTCCACGAGACACTACAGTATTGAAATTAGACTAATGAATAACCCTACAATGGCCTCTAAGTGATCAAAAGAAAGTCTCTAATAAAATCAAAAGCTAGAGATGATTAAGTTTAGTGAAGAAAGATGTTGAAAGCTGAGGTAGGCCCAAAGCTTGTGCCAAATATTTAGGCAAATTAGAAAGGCAAACCAAAAGTTCTTGAAGGAAATTAAAAGTGCTACTACGGTTAACCCACAAACGATAAGTAAAATGGCTTTATTGCTGATATGGAGAACATTTTAGTGATCAGGTTAGAAGATCAAACCAGCCACAACATTCCCTTATGCCAAAGCCTAATCCAGAGCAGAGTCCTAACTCTCTTCAATTCTATGAAGGCTGAGAGAGATGAGGAAGCTGCAGAAGAAAGGTTTGAAACTAGCAGAACCTGGTTCATGAGGTTTAGTGAAAGAATCCACCTCCATAACATGAAAGTACACGGTGAAGGAAAAGTGCCAGTGGAGAAGCTGTAGCAAGATAGACAGAAAGATCTAGCTAAGATAACTTATGAAGGTGGCCATACGAAACAACAGATTTTCCATGTAGATAAAACAGCCTTCTATTGGAATAAGATATAATCTAGGACTTTCATACCTAGAGAGGAGAAGTCAATGCCTAGTCCAAAGCTTTGAAGGACAGACTGACTCTCCTATTAGAGACTGATGCAGCTGGTGACTTTAAGTTGATGCTAATGCTCACTTATCATTCTAAAATTCCTAGGCCCTTTAAGAATTATGCTAAGTCTACACTACCCATGCTTCAGAAATGGAACAACAAAGCCTAGGAGACGTGTTTACAACATGATTTATGGAATATTTAAGGCCCCTATTGAGATCTACTGCTCAGAGAGAGAGAGAGAGAGAGATTCCTTTCAAAATATTACTGTTCATTGACAATGTACCTAGTCACCTAAGAGTTCTGATGGAGATATATAGTGGGATTAATGTTTTCATGCCTACAAACATCCAGCACCATCCATTCTGTAGCCCATGAATCAAATAATTTTGACTTTCAGGTCTTACTATTTAAGAAATACGTTTTGGAAGGTCACTGCTGCCATTATTTTGTCCAGATCCATCAGACGATGGATTGAAGAATTGAAGAATACTTCTGGAAAAGTTTTCCCATTGTAGATGCCATTAAGAACATTTATGATTCATGGGAAGAGGTCAGAATATCAACACTAACAGAGTATGGAAGAAGCTGATTGCAACCCTTATAGATTACTTGGAGCGGTTCAAGACTCCAGTGAAGGAAGTAACTGTGGATGTGGTAGAAACAGCAAGAGATCTAGAATTAGAGGTAGTGCCTGCAGGTGGGCCTGAACTGCTGCCATCTCATGAGAAAACTTGAGCAGATGAGGAGCTGCTTCTGGTGGCTGAGCAAAGACAGTGGTTTCCTGAGATGGAATCTACTCCTGGGGAAGATGCTGTTAAAACTGTTGAAATGACAACGAAGTACTCAGAATATCATATAAACTTAGTTGATAAAGCAACAATAGGGTTTAAGAGGTTTGACTCCAGTTTTGAAATTCCAGTATGGGTAAATGCTATCAAACAGCACTGCATGCCACAGAGAAACCATGCATGAAAGAAAGAACCAGTCCATGCATCAACTTCATTGTTGTCTTATTTTTTAAATTGCCCCAACCTTCAGCAACAACCACCCTGAACAGTCAGCAGCCATCAATAGCAATCAAGACCCTTCATCAACAAAATGATTATAACTTGCTGAAAGCAAAGATGATGATCAGCATTTTTAGCAATAGAAGTATTTTTTAATTAAGCAATATACATCTTTTAGACATACACTATTGCACACTTAAGAGACTATGGTATAATGTAAACATAACTTTTACACTTCCTAGAAACCCAAAAAATTCATTTGACTCACTGTACTACAATATTCACTGTATTGTGGTGGGCTGGAAGTGAACCTACATTATCTCTTGGGTATGCCCATGTAATTTCAGGGTCTAAACCACTGTTTTGTCCTCTAGTAGTTCTCTTTTCTTGCCACACTTTACAGAGTAGTTTCTTCAGTTTTTACCTGTTGATGTGTGTTCTTTGAAAGCTCCCTGATTTTTTCTGCTCATGACAGAACAATTTCCTATAGCTAATATTTCATGTGCTCTTTCATAAGAAAATGAATTGATATTTCTGTAGATCTTGCTTGAGTAGTTGGTTTATGAGGCAATACATCATCATTAAAATTCTCATCTATTCAGGTCAGCTCTGTATACCTAATTAAAGCCCAATGCTTTTACATTTGAAATGACACTTCAATTTACAAGAAAAGCTTCAGTTGGCATTTTCAAACCCTCAGCTTTTTCCCTAAATTGTGACTGTACCACAGATTCATCTCGCTTTGTGAGCCTTTGCCTATTCCAAAGCTTCTCTATGTGGGTTCTTTAAAGGTCTGGTTAACAAGGTTTCCACCCCTTTAAAAAGTTTAACATCAACTAGGGAACAATGAGTTATCATTGCTAATAATTATTAAGGCTGAGTTGATTTATGGTTTTATCCTGGGGTCCGTTCTAAATGGAATGGTACCTACATGATGCCATGATCATCAATTGAAGAGTTTTAGGAAGCAGTTAATCTTTTGGTTATGTTGTCTGATTTTTTTTTTTCTTTTTACAAAATTAAATGCTTTGATTGGGTCATACAAACTGTCTATTTTAGGCTTAGGTGAGTCTCTCATTTGTCCTAATCACTGTATTAAATATTTGTGGGAGATAATTTATCATCATTTTGAGATGACAACATAGTCTTACTGAGTCAAGAAGAGTTGCTCTATTAAACTGATACACTAGTAAAAAGTGAGAAAAATGTACCATAAAACATTTAAGTTTTTCAGTTGTCACCAGATGAGAGTGATGTGTTCAGTGACAGCATCCTGTCCCTCTGATTTTGCTTTTCCAGGTTAAAGTCTTTCTTCCTCTTCTAGCCAAAGCATCATCATTTTCCCATTTATTTTCAGCCTTTGAATGTGATGATAGGATTTCATGTATGGCTTTTGCCAACTACTTAAGTCCAAATACTTTAACTCTAAAAATTGGTATAATCATACAGAAGCAACAGTTGATGTGACAATGTTTATAATGTTTCTTGAGATCTGCAGTTGTTGGTGTTGTAACAATGTAATATGAGTTGTTACTGAGAATCTCTATATTCTCTGAATCAAGTTTAAAGAGATTTCAACCTCTTTCTTGTGGACCCAGAATGTTTTTAGAAATTCTCACAAGGAAACCAGCTCCTTATTTTTTTAAAAAATTGAAGGAATGCCTGAATATTTATCCAGAAGTAGTTTAAGAAAGAGCTGGGTTTGGGGGGGATTTGTTTTGCGAGGGATTAGAAATGGAGTTCAAACTACAAACTAGAATTTTTTCAGTATTCCAGAAAAGGATCATTGGTATATTAGAGGAAAGGATTTAAGAAATGGCAGGAAATCAAGAATTATTAATGGGAAAATAAAAACAGAATGGTACTATTATATAGAGTTTATATACATGCAGAGCTTTAAAGTTTAAAAAGTATTTCTGTATACTAATTCAGTCCATTCTCACAACATCCCCATGGGACAGATGGGGCAAAATCTATGTTTTATGTTTGAGAAAACTGGTATCTGGGGAAGCTAAATAATTTGCCCAAGATTCCATGGCTACTCTCTTTTTTGAATCAGGACTTGAACATGTATCTTCTGATTCTCGGAGTGATTGTACTGTGCTTTAGAAAGGAAGATAGAACTTTTGCTTGCATAAAAAAGATAATATTTCTAACAATTTGCTTTAAGAGGAATTGCTGTCTTTATACCTTAACAGGGATATCCCGAGTACTTGGTCAATGAGAATACATTGGCCCGCACAAAGGTTACTCCAATCACCTGGTTCTTTGGTGTTCATTTTGGTCAGGTGAAGCCTGAACCCCCAAGAAAGAGGAATTTGCTTTTAGAGTTTCACTGGATTGTCCTAAGTCAACTGTGTGATATCATTATTGTCACTTTTTTTTTTGAAGATTTTATTTATTTTTTATTTGAGAGAGAGAATGAGAGAGAGAGCATGAGAGGAGAGAGGACAGTGGGAGAAACACTCTCTGGCGATCAGAGAGCCTCATGTGGGACTCGATCCCAGACTCCAGGATCATGACCTGAGCAGAGGGCAGCTGCTTAACCAACTGAGCCACCCAGGAGCCCCGCATTATTGTCACTTCTTAGCTAGTGCTTTCTCTTTTTGTGGAGATAATTCTGTTCCAACAGCTCATCATCAGTGAATGAGTAGGTAATGGGAATAGAAAGGGAATGGGCAAGCAGTGCCAGGAAGAGTGAGCAGGTGGTGGGAGACAGTATGCTTGGGGTTCACTTCAACTTCATGGGAAGATGAAGAGCTACTTATCCCTTCCCGAAACTCAGCCTCTTTAAAATGTTGAGTTTGAGGACAAAGAACTGGTGTGCTGAAAATGGAGTCATGGTTGTGGGAGAACTGAGGTAGACAGGTTTGGATGTTAATTACTTATCTACTTGTCTCTGAAATTAGCACTCACACAAACTGGATGAAGGGGCGCCTTTTGCAGAGTTACATTTACTATCTATGGCTTTCCTTTAGGTTAGTGAATTTAACAATCTGAATGAAAATAGATGACAGGATTTCTGAATGAAAATAGATGACTTGGCAAAAGTTTTTTTTAACTTAGCTCAAGTCATTAAAGGATGGGCTCTGGATGCGAAATGAAGGGGTAGAGAAGTAGATCTTATTGAAGATGAAAAGCAATTTGAACAGTTATTCCAGGAGAGATAACCACTTCCTGGGACATATTAAACTCTCCGGGGTGCCATGTATAGTTTGGAGCAGGAGAAAAGTAATATACCAAATTTTTGCATATTTCAAATTATAGAATATGTTTTACCAACTCTTTTTAGCTGAAGATTTTCAGAAAACTGTGAGAGATCAGCTGGGCAGGGGATTTTAGTTAGAGAAGATTCAGAAACCCTAAATAAAGAGGAACCAGTAATTCCTAGAAGGAAAACAATTTTGAAGGAAGCAAGGATTATCCCAACCCAAATGCTAATGAAAACTGATAGCCCAAGTGACTTCTGTTTGACAAAGAGATTGTCACTATTGACAGGGGTGACTGGCAGAGTGGGAAATGGGGGAAAAATAAAGCTTTGCAGAAAGACTTCAGAGGAAATTTGACACCTTCAAAACCACAGGTGTGAAGTTAAGTGAAACTGGTAAGTAAAAGTTGGTGTTGTTTTTCAGGGTCTGACACTCTACGTACTTTTAGTTCAAAATTTAGGATTCTTAACAGGGTATATGAGAGAAGTTGGAACATGGGAGGCCAGGAATTGAGGGGTCAGAGAATTGTTTTCTGCCCAAAAGGCTCCTCAGACTTTATTATTAAATGTGTTCTATGGTACTCACTAAGAGCTCTAAGAAGACAGGCTACCTTCTTTTTCTACCAACCCAGCCTGTTTCAAATTCCAGGCTGCAGTGGGCTCTCTAATCCAGTTCTCAGTACTCATTGAGTGCCTGAGCTTGGTGTGTATAGATATAAAAATGTTTTAATGCATAGCCCTTGCCTTCGAGGATTATAAATAATCAATGAATTCAGCCTTAAGATGGATAATTCTCAAATAGAACTAACAGTAAAAACTAAAACAAATATCAAGTAGTATAAATATTTTTCTAGGAATTCAGAGGTGGGAGCTACTGCAGTTGGAGAAGGCTTTTTGGGAGAGATGGAAGTTGAGTTACATTCTTAAAGCTGAGTAGATTCCAGATGGCCTGGGCTGATGATGAGATTGGGGTGAGGGATGAGAAGAAATGGGGTAATAAATGGGAGAGAGACTTCCCAAGGGGCGAAGAAGCCACTGGAGCAAAGGGACAAGGGATTAAATTTAATAAGCCTGAGATGTACCATCTGAGAAACCAAACAGTGGCTTTTGTAGCAATTAACTCTTATTTGGCTCTTCGAGCTAAGTATTTACGTTTGCTGGGAATTTGAACAGTTGATTCTTTTAAAGAGGGTGAGACTAACCTAAAGTGAGGGGCACTGGACCTAGGGCTGAACTCTGGCCCTACCATTCTTTAGCAACATGGTTTCCAACCAGTTTACCTCTTCATGCCTCAAGTTGTTAAATTTTAATATTAGTATTTAATGCATCTGGTAGTTGTGAAGTTTAACAAAAAAAGATATTTAATATGCTTATTATAGTACTTGGCCCAATAAATCTTACTGATTAATTTTATATTAATGTAATCATAAATAATATGAACAAGAATAGCAGTAATAAAATTTCAAAGCCAAGACATGAAAGTCTTAACATGTGCATGAGCACAGAGGAGATTATCTGCAAAGAGTGGATCTTCAGAACCTACTTCTGTCTCCTGATCTCCAAGGAAGATGAAGAAAGAAGAAAATAGCTTTTTTCTTCTCTGAGCCTCCCCCCAAGTCCAGGAGTTCCTGAGTGGTCATGAGGATCCCACCATATGCTTTTGCTTGGGTTCACATTGCTTCCCCGGTGCTGAGGAAGAAAGCACTATTCTCACTGCCTGAGCCAAGATGGAGCAGAATGTTTTCCTGCATTTCCATATGCAATGGGCAGGCTCAATTACCAGTACCTATTATTTATACAATCCACAGTAAGCTGTTTATTTCTTGTCTCTCTTTTTAGCAGGATAAGCAAGTCAAGGCAGGCCACTTTCTAGTAGATTGTGAGAAGATAGATCTCAGCAATAGCTTGACTTGTGGGTCTGATGTGGAGAGAAGAGAGTCAAAAGGAAATATTCTTGTGGCTTTCTATATGACTGAGAGGCAGCGAGGCTGTTGTTTGCTAGAGCAGCCGATTAAGAAGAGTGACATTCTGGCCACCGAATGTTAATAGGCCAAAGTGGAAGTGCGGTGACCAAAGTTGAGTCATAACTTGAGAGGAAACCAGTCTTACCCATGTTTTTTTGTTCTTTAGTGGAGACCCTTAGTAAGCTCTTCGAAGACAGTGGCTTTCTACAGAGGAGAGCGACAGTAACCGTTGGCCACAGCAAATGGCTCTTCTCACCCTTGTGTTGGAACAAGAACCAATTATGAGAAGCCTGGGTTTGGCTCACTTTTGGTGTGGTTAATGTTGGTGGGAAGGTTACTTACAGGTTTCTTCATTTATTAATGCATTTGGTCTCAGACAGGCCCTCAGAGCCTTCAATGGTTATGACTGTATTGCCCTGGATAGCTCTGTCCAGGTTGTTAACAGAATTCAAACCACCTCTGTACTCCTAGAGGAGAATCTCACAAAGCCCCTCCCTGTCTGGCTTGAGGCTAGGTGAGGGATCTCCAAGGGGCTCTCTGAATATGACACCTGGGTGACCTTGTACCATTCTTAAAGAGTGACCTAAGACTTGGGGAGTTTTGTGACTTCTCCAGGGGCTTTACTTGACAACAGAAATATAGAGGACCTCTGTTTCAATGCTGGAAACTGCAGCTTTGTCCCATGTTTATTCTTGGGGTTGACTGGTAATCTGAACTCTTCAAACTTAAGGGAGAGTTCAGTGCCTATGCCAGAATAAATATGCAATTTGGACCAATTCTATTATGGAGGAGATAAGCTTTATGTGAGATGAAATAAGCAAGGTCTAATACTCCTCCATCCCAAGGTAAACAAAATAGTGCTCTTATTGTCATGTTAGCACAGGCCTTGCCTCCTTATTTTTATCACTCTTATACTCATTGATATTGTCTTTCTAATTTGCAAATATTCTCAGGTTGAAAATTTCCATGCCAACACCTCTTGTCCAGTGTTCCTTTTCAATTAATTTACTCTATGAGGCATAATTTACAACACCTGCTGCCACTTTCCTCTTAGGAACTTGGTTCAAAATCAGACTCGGGTTGTAGATGAGACTTAAATAATTCTTTCCCAGTTCCTTTGTGGAGCCCTCTGCTAGCACTCTTGCAGGCCAGGAACCAAAACCTGTCCCTCACAAAGAAACCTTCTTCCATGGTGAAAGTGCCAGTACGTATACAGGTAGATTCTAGGAATATTCCCACATCTCTCCTCTTGCCAGATAGCAAATTAATCCTCAAGGAGAATCACTGGAAAACAATACCACTCTGTATTGCCTTCCTGTTTTCTTTCTTTCTTTCTTTCTTTCTTTCTTTCTTTCTTTCTTTCTTTCTTTCTTTCTTTCTTTCCTTCTTCCTTCCTTCCTTCCTCCCTCTCTCCCTCCCTCCCTTTCTTTCTTTCTCTTTCTTTTTTGCCTTCATGTTTTCTACTGCAAGAGGCTGTTACATAAAGCAGCCCCCAGGGATTTGCCACACCAGCTCTCTAAACCAAGGGGCAGCTGATTGGTTGTTCTTGACATGAATTAGAGATTCAGGTCAGCAGCAGAAGTCCCTATCACCAGCAAAATCTGGCTGTTGTTCAGCTTTCCTGTTAGAAGGTTAATGCCGATCTCTATACACTCAAGAAGAAAAATCTATTGAGTAATGGATTGGGTTCCAACGTTCAAAAAATAAAACTTAAAAAAATAAGACAAAGAAGTGGGCTTTCCCATTCTTTTATCTGACTCAACTTAAATCAGGTAAGAAGACTAATAGGGAAGCCTAGCACTTTAGAAAGGGGCACCCATATGCCTTGCAGGTTTTGTTCCACACTCAGGAAGGATAACTAGGTAGTTCAATCTAGGGCATGATGGGTGGGATTTTACTGCTACCTCTGCTCCATGGTTAAGTCATTTCCCAAGTAGGGTTTGCTTTTCCTCCTTAAGTAAAAATAGACTTAAAAAAAAAAAATCCTTCCTCACAATGGTAAACAACTCTTTGAAGAAAAGTCATCAAGATAACCTCTATAAAAGAACTTTTCTAGGCGATTCCACTCCACTAGGACAACAGAGTTAGAAAGAAAAATCTTGACTCAAGTTTTACCAAACGTATAAGTGTTCTTAGCCAACAGAGCTCACCTGGTGGGAAACAAGGAAATACAAATTCAAGTGTAAGACTAATCATAAGAAATCCACTTAGAAGTTTTGGTGTTTTCTTGCTCTTGATCAATATAGCTATTGCCTCCAGCATCAAACCCATCCTTCTATACTTTCTTTTGGAATGCTGGGTCTCTGCCAAACATGTGTCCTTCTCTATTGCTGCTCATTCCCTATTAGAGAGTGAGACTAGAGGGAGACCATAAGCCTAGAGGAGGGGAAAGTTTGTCTTCCTTCATGCTACTTCTGAGCTCAGATTTGCTGGCTGTTCCTCCCCTCCCCCCGCCCCAGTAACACCCAGCAACACTTGCTTACCCAGGCTATGGCAGTTCATTCCAATAGCAGGAGTTGATACAGTGTGCAATTTTTCCAAAACTTGTAGAACCTGTCTTGGGCCACCCCCTCAGAGACATCGTCTTGTCTCAGTTGGCAGCACCCTTAGATGTCTGAGCCAACCCCACAGGCCCTGCTGCTGGCCTTAGATACACCAGCAGCAGCCAGCTGCCACCTCCTCATGGGAGGTCTGAATCTACCCTCCACAGGGCCCATTTTCTAAGGTCTGAGGCTGAGTACCATTATAGCAACACTCCCTCCTCAGACATTTGAGTGTTGGGTCCATTGGGGCTCCAAGCTTCTGGTTTTAATCATTCTCATCCCTTCTTCCTGTTCCCCAGACCTACAGGTGGTATCCCATTTCCATAATAACTCAGTGTTTCCTTTGTGCATGTTCCATAATTTAATACCTAGTAAATAATTCTTTTGTGTTTTTTACATTAAATTTTCTCCACTCATGTAATTTGTCTCCCAACTGGTCCTGGAGTGATAAAATAGGAGTCCTTTTCTTTATCTTACAGCTGTCTCATTTAGACTTTGACTAAATCTTACAAGGTGTACCTGGAGCCAACCTGAGAATGGTGCCCTTTGGGTAGGAATACCTTATTGTTATTTATTCCCTGGGCCTAAAAAACTAGAGTTTAGTATGGGTTCTTATCCTGGACCCCCAAATATGTGAGAGGTCTACTTACTAGCTGAATTAGTCTTTACATAAGATGGGATGAGGAAAGTCTTTTCATTTTTAATAAAGAAGATGTACAGAGGCCCCATTTTCACATCTAAGTTTCTATGGAAAACTACAATGGTCAGAAGGGTTCTTTTCACTCAAGGCATCAGATGTTCTAGAAACAAGAGATTGGAAAGATTGATAGCATTAGGCAAGGGAAAAAGGTTGACGGGTTTAAGTGACATAATTGAAGTTCTCAATGTTAGAAACCCCTTTTATAAGCTGGGACACCTAAAGGCCTGGCAAGTATCCATACCTGTTAGCCATCTGCATCACTATTGACTGTGTGTGTAAATTGAAGGATTTAATGAATCATAGACATATGATCACTGCATGGAAAAAAAAGTGTGTTGTGCCTAGCATATTCTTTTCCATAAAGAAAGCATTATTGGGAAATGCAAACATGTGGAAACAAGCCACAAAAATGTAGCAAATTAGTCCTTATTATCCTCTCATCCATGCAGGAAAGTTTTAAAAGGTAATAAAGTCCTAAGTTCTTAAAATTGGTACTTTAGCCTCACTGTTTTTGGAGTAAAATATATAGTGTTGGATAACCACTATGCATCTAGGCATTTAGCGTAGCTCTTAACTACCTTTCAATTCAAGAGGCATTTCAGATCATGCTGTCACCTGTTCCCAAGTTTTCCTATGCAGATTACCATCCCAAACTACCTCATTAAAATGAATGAAAACAAATAGGATTATCCTAGTGAATTGTCACTAATGCTATTATAAAGTAAGAATGTTTTGGCACCATTCAATAAAGCTACCATTCCAAGCTGTAAATATAACCCATGGAAATTCGGATGACATCTCAACTCATTAGTTCGTCTGTTCCATATTCGTGCCCGTGTTTGAATTAAATGGTAATGTAATTCTCTACGCTCACAGCATCATAAGGGTCATTGTTTTCTCTAATGAACAATGATACTATTCTACAATTCCATGATCCTTGTTTGTCAAGTATTCTGTTTAATGTAATTTCTGAGGACAGTGGATAATCTTGTTATTTAAATATATGTATGCCCTCTCCAGAAAGTCAAATCTATACACCTTTCTAAAGAGTTTTTCTCAAGTTGCTTTCTAATTTTCCAATATTTGTTGGAGAAGGCATTGAGCTAAAAACTTGGATAAATTTTGTGCATATTTTCTAGAGATTTTTAACCATAAACTTTTTTTTTTTTTAGCTCAGTATGCCTCTCATGAGATCTAGCCCAATTGAGAGACAGAGACCGAGAAGGAGAGGTGTATTGAAAGTAGAGACAAAGTATCAGAAGCAGAAGTGATGAACTATCAGAAAAAAAAGCACAGGAATTTATCTGCCTGACTCAGAGGCCCCCTGAATCCTACATATGTGAGTTTTTACAGAATGTGAAATGATCTTTAGAAGGCAATTTCAAGGTTCGGGATGGAAGTCAGCACGCTGTAACCACTGTGTGCTATGACACGGTGCACAACTGCATCCCCCAACTTTCCATCTGGCCATTCTTCAGCCAGATGCACAGGAAGCTGAGAATCAAAGCGACCAATGTGGTCACATGTAAACAGCACATCTGACGCTAGGGGAGTGTTGGTTTTTTGGCCCAGGACTCACCACTAGGGTGACAGAAACTCTTAAAGAGTGAACAGGAAAATGATGATTTCTGAGAACTCAGAACATATGCTGAAGCCACAGTAGAGAAAATTTTGTTGCCGGTATAGAAAACTCCCATTTAGGTCCAATGGTAGTCTGGGAAATAAAGCTCAATTTTATGAGTCTTTCTTTAAATAGTTGCTTTCTGTTAAATGACCCTACGATGGTGTTTCTGCCTTCCCAGTGCTAATAGACTGTAGCATTTTTCTCTCCATTGAATGTGCCTCCAATTGTTGTGTCTTAAAATAGTTCATTTGTTATCACTTGGAACATTGAGTAGGATGAAGCCAATAATGAAATGAAGAAACTCAGGTGAAAGTGGGAAAGCACAAGGTGACAAATGTTCCTTTAGCTGCCTCTTACTAGCTGTGTTATCTTAGGCAAATTACATACCATTTTTGAGGCTTAATATTTCCATCCTAAAAATGAATATACACTACTTATCTCATAGAGCTTCTGGGATGATTGACATGAACTAATCTTTATCCAGCATCAAACCCAGGTCCTGGCAGTTCTAGGTGCTCAGGAAATGTTAATTCCCCACCCACTCCCTTCTCTTGTTATCCTTCTAGGTATCTTACCAGCTTTGAAACATTTGGGCCTAAAAATGACAAAACCACATAACATATGTAGAAAATTTAAACTATCTAGTTGGTCAGGTTAACCAGAAAATGTTGGCTCTCCAGTCACTTCGGGAAGGCTACAAGTGGATCAAGAGTTCATCCTACCTAAGACTTCTCCTACTGGAGAAATGTACTCCAGTTCCTGCTTCCTATAGTTCAGAACCCCAAACAGAAAGAATTTAAAAGATGGTGGGGCATGGAGAAAAAAAAGAAAAGAAAAAGATTGATGTGATTTTGGAACAAATATATCCACAATCTCTGGGCCAAACAGAATAAACAGAATCACCCAAGGTTAACTGTGGATTCCTCGGAAACCTTTGGAAATTTTAGTGCTCTCAAGGGCTTTAGAAATAATATGAAGTCCCCGGCATTATATGGCTGTGGATAGGGTGACTATATGACCTGATTTTCCTAGGATGGCCCAGAATTATGTTTGTTCTGTCAGCATAATTATTCTTTTGTTCTTCATAGTGTCATGACTTGAATGATATATGGTTTTCATTGCCATGACCTACTCAGAAGATTCTAAGTCTCCAAGTGTAAGTCACTAATCAAAAGAATTTATATCAGTCTCCAGTATGCTGCGATTGTTATTGGTGCTTTTGATATTGCTTCTAATAAACACACATTTTCAGGAAGCTCAATCTTGCATAACACCTGAGTATACAGTAAAGAATTATTGAGGACAGCTCTATCAATGTATAGTTTTAGATTTTTGATAATCCACTCCATTTGGGGCCATAACTTACATAACTGACCCACTTATTTTCTCTGTTATTCTCAAATTATGTATTTTTTTCATATACTTCTGAACTCTCCATTTGATTTTGTCCCTGAACACTTGTATGTATCTAATTACCATAGCTTCGTAATGTCTTGATATTTGATAGGATATGTTTTCCTCTCACCCAACTTAATTCTTAGTTATTAAAAGTTGTTTGACCACACTTGTAAATTTATATATAATCCATTCTACTGAAATGTCAAGTGACAGACTCTTATTTACACTTTGCAAAGTAGGAATATCAAAGCCCTATAAAATTTCCTCTACCAGTCTAACCTGTTTCATTTTAGGATCTCAGGTTTAACTGTACACCTGGATTTAATTTTTCATATGTTTATACATGTTATGGATGGGTGGTGAGATGTGCTTGTTTTTGGTGACAAGTGTTATGAAATAAAATTTCCTTCTAATTCAGAGCAGACTATTAACATGATGGTACAATCAAGACATTCATGGAAACTTAATGACAAAAATATTCCAAGAACTGCAGAAGGGCACTTCCCTCATCTTTTCATCCCACACCCATTAAAATAAAAACTCCTTTTGGCACATGCTAGGGAGAATCAAGGTAGAATGATTAGTCGGATTGTACCAAGCTATAAAGGGCCTTTACCCCTTTAAATCAGCACAAGATAAGCTATTAAATATGTATGGAAAATTAATGGCATTTACAGCCATTGTTGTGGCCATGATGTTTATACAAAAGCCTTCACATTTAATAGGAAAGAGAGTATTCATGTGACACAAGTCCATGCTGGTTATTTTCCAACATCTTTAAAATGATTCTCAAATTGGGAGAACTTTAAAATTGCTTAAGTATCAGGGATAAGCCAATAATGGGACTATTGGGGTGCTGAGTTTTGCTCAGATCCTATTTTCTCCTAATCCCCTAGGAGTTTTCATACCAAGCTTCCCAAGTTGAATTTGTTGAGTATGATGGTATCCTTTAAGAACAGATCTACCCTATCTGTGGATTTCCCTCTGAAATCTACAGATCTCAATATAAGTAGGCTTGGATGGACTGCAGATGGGGGTCTAAGAATCTGCAGATGCAGGCTGAATGTTCATATGATGTTAACCAGAACACACACGTAAATATGCCCTTCCTTTATCACCATAGGTACACTGTTGGCTAAGACATAGGTTCCTGCAGCACAGAGACAGGTGTTCCTATTTGAGTTATTCACTTAAAACACAATATACTTATTATCCAACTTGGACTGCTCCAGATCTCCATTTTTCCACCAAAACAGGAATCTTATCACTGCACTCATTGACCATGAATCTCACCCTCTTACAAAGAAATCCTGAAAATGGAGTGAGCTAAGAACCTTTTATCCTATAGTCCTTGACCTTATCTCTGGAAGGGAAAATAAGATACTGTTATGACAGCATAGAGGCTCTATGTAGCAAGTCAGTTAATACACAAAGCCCTCATTTTTATATCATTTCCATCCACCATATTCTCATGTGGTTTTAACCTTCTTTTTAAGATGTTTTATTTATTTATTTGATAGAGAGAGAGATCACAAGCAGGCAGAGAGGCAGGCGGGGTGGGCGGGGGGAAGCAGGCTCCCTGATGAGCAGAGAGCCCAATATGGGGCTCCATCCCAGGACCCCGAGATCATGACCTGAGCCAAAAGCAGAGGCTTAACCCCCTGAGCCACCCAGGCACCCCTCGTGTTTTTAATCTTAAAAGCTCTTCAGAGTACGCCTACACACACACAGCACAGACCAACCCTCCATGGCTTCTCCTTTAGTATCTTCTTTGTTAATTGGTGGCTGGAAGCCCTATGCTGGTTTTCATGATCTCTCTTTTTCTATGTCCTATTTGTGGTACACATTTAAAAATTAAATCTCAAAATATCGACCACTTACTATATGCCTGTCTTTGCTCTTGATGCTAGAGACGCCTCATTGAACAACATTATAATCTGTGTCATTGTGGAGCGAAACTTCTAGTTGCTTCCCAGGGATATTTGCCTTTCAACAGGCAACACTTACAGAAAGGCTGAGCTCCAAGTTAGGATTCTCCCAACAGAGGCAAGTTTGCTTCTCTTAGTCCCAAGTCTGAACTGAAGAACAATTGGAATTCAGTTATATTGATATATTAACTAAAATTATATTTCCTTCCATCTTAAAGAAATAACATGATCTGCTTTCACCTTTTGTTTATTACTTTATTACCATATGTCTATGCTGTTTCCCTTTGGTGTTCTGGACATGTCATCACGGCAAGGACAGTGTATTCTGTAGTTTACATCAACAGTTGGTGCTAACTACTACAGCATTTGCATTTTAATCCCTGTGCAAGAATTACATCAAGACAGAAACTGCCAAATTATATCACCATCTCAATTAATGTGAAAGGAAACTATATTTAATTCTCTTACACTTTTAACCTTCACCCTAATGCCATGAAGCATTTGGAGATAGGGAGGTTGTGTGACTGAAAATATCTTTATTTCACCCTTTCTGTGGAAGGATAGTTTAATTAGGTATACAATTACAGATTGACAGTTATTTTCCTTGTATTTTTTTCTTTTCAATCCACATTTCATATTGATTTCTTCATAGAAATCCAATTTCCACTCAATATTCATATTTCCCCAATTTCCTCAAAAATGTCTTTTTATAGTTGGTTTATTTGAATTAGGTTCTAGAAAAGGTCCACATTGCACTTGATTATTAACTCTCATAAGTCCCTTATAAACTCTAACTTTATTCTCCTTTTTTAATGTCATTTTTTTTCTTCTGTTGAAGAAACCAAATTCTTTATCACATAGAATATTCCCATATTCTAGATTTGGTAGCTTGCTTCCTAGTTGTATCTTTCAACTTGTTTCTCAATCCATATACTTCCTATTAACTGGTGATTAGATCTTGAGGCTTGATTCATTCTTAGTTAGGTTTTATTTTTTAATTTTTTTTTTTTTTGAGGGGGTGGCTGGTAGCAAGAATATATCATGGGCAGATGCTATATGTGTCCTATTTCTTCACATCACAAAGCACCTACTGTCTGATTGTCACACTTTTAAAGGCACTAAAACTGGCCAAGCCGGTTAGCCCAATCCCTCTGTTATAAAATTCTGGTAGATTAGAGGGGGAAATGTCTTAAAGTATTTTTCTGAACATATCAGTATTGTATGCTCCTTTCAAAAATATAAACATTCACTAGGAAGAAAATTAAAATGACCTCAATTTCACCTTCCAAACACACACACATCCACATGTATATGCACATGCATATAGTTTTATATCTAGCTTTTTTTTCAGTTAACATGAATTGAGAACAGCATTTAGAAACACTTATCCTTTGCAACAAATAAGAAGCAAAGAGCCTCCTTGATGTTATGGTAGTGAGGTTTCTCTGGTATTATCTGAATGTCAACTACACTTCACAGGCATCTAAAGTAACATAAAATACACACTGTCTAGACCCTTGTCATCACTGCTGGCATTTACTGGTGAGGTTTTAGATCATTTAGGTTGGGAACCAGTTTGTATAGTCTGCCACTCCAAAGGTTTTTTTTTTTTTTTTTTTTTCATGCTTTCCCTGGAAATCAGAATGGTGCTTTCTCTGACAGGAACTGTTTTGAGACCACCCTGGGAATTTTGCCAGAATAACTGAAATGGGAGGGACCAGGGCAAATTCTTCTTCGGTCTTCCTGACAAGTCTGCTATATGGAAACATTTCAGCTTTCTGCAGTCTGGCTCAGGGCACCCTTCTTATCACTAATGCGCCATATGAACCCATAGACTGAACCCTTAAATATTTTTTCATCCTCTGGGAGAACAAGTAACCCAGAAAAACTTTATGTGCAGTTTTGAAAACAGGAAAAGCTAAAAAAACTGTAAATTAGTACAGATAACACTCTCAAAATCACTGGCCGTTAGTTTTAAGTTAAATATATTCTTGTTATAGGATAACAGTAAAATGCAATAAATGAAATCTCATTATAATTTTTGTAATAATGTTTGCAAGGGTTGAACTCCTAGCTTAAAACATCGGAATTCCACTATCAAATATCAATGTCTTATGATTGTTTTTTTAAACAGAATATAATGTAAAAATCCCCCTAAAAGAAATATAATTAAACTACTGGTATCAACTTATATGAACAGCCCTTTTGAAATCACTGACACCAAAGTAGGAAGGAATTAACACAGAACTGTATATTCTAAACAGCTTGAGACTCTTTTAAAAAGTCAGAATGTTAATGTCTTACATAGAATTAGTTAGAATCTGAAATGAAACCTGGCAATAGCATGAGTCCAACTCTTCCAGAATTTCCTGGGAAAAAAGGTAAGGGAAACAGGTAATAGATATAACAGATTTTAGAATAACTGGAGTTCAAAATTCATAAGCCAATACCCTTATTGTATTCTAAGTGCACGAAGGTAACAACTGAATTACATGTGTATCTAAGTTCTTAAAGCTCCCTTCTCACATTCTCAGAAACTCACTGGGAAGAGTCCTTCCCTGTATTTGTTTTCAAATAAAGAGTCCCATGTTGCTAATATGAAGTCTGACAGCTCTTCTGTGTGCTAGAGGTGAGAGGACAACGAGGAAGGAGGGGGAGGGCCACTAGACGGCAGCTCTTATGAAGGCCGTGCTGTGAGGCGAAAGCTCACTTATTCCTCTCTAGAGCCTTGTTCTATCTTATCCACAAGGAAACTGAAGATCAGAGAGCTTAAGTTATTTGCTCAAAGTCACACAGCTTACAAGTAAGAGAAAAACCAAAACCAAAACCAAACGAAAACCCCCCTCTTACTCTTTGAGTAAGATCAACCTGACCCACATTCCATGCTTTTCCCATTGCATTAATCATACCGTCTCCCTTAGGGGTCGTAAGAGAGAACGCTTCAGTCTCCCAGGATCCTCCAGGTCATTAGCCTGAACCCTGAGATATACCCCAGAGTAAATATACTTGCGCTCAGTTAAACTGATGCTGTCAAATACTCTGGCCCACAAAATCGCTATTTTGATACTCTTTTCTGGGCCCAAGATGTAAGACCAGTTCCGCCTGTGTCCCGTTGGGCACTCTTAATATTAGAGTATGAAATGGTCTTGCTCTGTATGAATTCTGCTCTTTAGCAAGCAGAACATTATGAAATCACAGCTTCTGTGATTTGACGCTTAATAATAAAATATTAGTTATTCTTATAGCTAGAAAACTGAACATTAACATGACCTTCTTTTATTTATTTAGTTATTTTTACTTGGTAAGGATTTATTATCCAATCATTAAGTCATTTACTTTCTCAATTCACTTCTAATAGATCAGATTTTCCCTCTGGCATCTCACAGATTTCTAGATGCCTGAATAAATCACCAGTATCTTTCAGTACTATTCAGGGAAGATACGTGTCCGGCTTTTAAGTCTAAACATTAGACTCATGCCACAGGAAGAGTGAACAGATCCAACAAGTTAGGTGTAATTGTTTTCTGAGCACTGCTTCTGGGATATCAGCCACCCGAAAAATCTCTCCTGAGATGAGGTATTCAGTAAAATGCCACTATAGAATTACCTCATTATAAATCACTACATCCCATCTATTTTTACAGGGCAAAGGGGGGCGGGAATCCTTGTACCGTTAAGATGAGTATGAAAATCCCATTATAAACCTTGCCTTCACCCAATCACCAGTTTATTAAAAATTCTTTTGTTCTTAAGTGTGAATAAAAGCACCTTTCCTTTTAATAATGCTTTAAAAAAGTCTCTTTGTTTAAGGTGGCAAGGTTATGCAAAACAGAAGGGAAAAGAGCCTTTCTACAATCTGTTCAGAGATCCAATTTTCATACTAATTAAAGTTGCTAAAGTTAAAACTGACCAGGGTACCAGGGTGGCTCAGTCAGTACAGTTTGGGACTCTTGATCTCAGGGTTCTAAGTTCAAGCCCCATGTTGGGTCTAGAGATTACTCAAAAATAAAATCTTAAAAAAAAAAAAAAAAAAAAAAAGGATCTCGGGGAACCCGAGTGGCTCAGTCAGTTAAGCATCTGCCTTCAGCTCAGGTCATGATTCTAGGGTCCTTGGATGGAGTCCCACATGGGGCTCCTTGCTCAATGGCGAGCCTGCTTCTCCCTCTGCCTGCCGCTCCCCCTGCTTGTGTGCTCTTTCTCTCTCTCGCTCTCTCTCGCTCTCTGACAAATAAAATCTTAAAATAAATAAATAAATAAACACACACACAAACCTAAAACTGTCAGGAAATACCACGCTCTTATGAATGGTGCTGACTGCAAAACATCCATCTTTTTTTTTTTTAAAGATTTTATTTATTTATTTGACAGACAGAGATCACAAGTAGGCAGACAGGCAGGCAGAGAGAGAGGAGGAAACAGGCTCCCCGCTGAGCAGAGAGCCCAACGCGGGGTTCGATCCCAGGCCCTGAGATCATGACCTGAGCTGAAGGCAGAGGCTTTAACCCACTGAGCCACCCACGTGCCCCAAAACATCCATCTTTTTGTTTGTTTGTTTGTTTGTTTTAATTTTATTTTTTATAGACATATAATATATTTTTATCCCCGGGGGTACAGGTCTGTGAATCGCCAGGTTTACACACTTCACAGCACTCACCATAGCACATACCCTCCCCAATGTCCATAACCCCACCACCCCTCTCACAACCCCCCTCCCCCCATCAACCCTCAGTTTGTTTTGTGAGATTAAGAGTCACTTATGGTTGTCTCACTCCCAATCCATCTTGTTTCATTTACTCTTCTCCTACCCCCTTAACCCCCCATGTTGCATCTCCTCTCCCTCATATCAGGGAGATCATATGATAGTTGTCTTTCTCCGATTGACTTATTTCGCTAAGCATGATACCCTCGAGTTCCATCCACGTCGTCGCAAATGGCAAGATTTCATTTCTTTTGATGGCTGCATAGTATTCCATTGTGTATATATACCACTCTTCTTTATCCATTCGTCTGTTGATGGACATCTAGGTTCTTTCCATAGTTTGGCTATTGTAGACATTGCTGTTATAAACATTCGGGTGCACGTGCCCCTTCGGATCACTACGTTTGTATCTTTAGGGTAAATACCCAGCAGTGCAATTGCTGGGTCATAGGATAGTTCTATTTTCAACATTTTGAGGAACCTCCATGCTGTTTTCCAGAGTGGTTGCACCAGCTTGCATTCCCACCAACAGTGTAGGAGGGTTCCCCTTTCTCCGCATCCTCGCCAGCATCTGTCATTTCCTGACTTGTTAATTTTAGCCATTCTGACTGGTGTGAGGTGATATCTCATTGTGGTTTTGATTTGTATTTCCCTGATGCCAAGTGATGTGGAGCACTTTTTCATGTGTCTGTTGGCCATCTGGATGTCTTCTTTGCAGAAATGTCTGTTCATGTCCTCTGCCCATTTCTTGATTGGATTATTTGTTCTTTGGGTGTTGAGTTTGCTAAGTTCTTTATAGATTTTGGATACTAGCCCTTTATCTGATATGTCATTTGCAAATATCTTCTCCCATTCTGTCAGTTGTCTTTTGGTTTTATTAACTGTTTCCTTTGCTGTGCAAAAGCTTTTGATCTTGATAAAATCCCAATAGTTCATTTTTGCCCTTGCTTCCCTTGCCTTTGGCGAAGTTCCTAGGAAGATGTTGCTGCGGCTGAGGTCGAAGAGGTTGCTGCCTGTGTTCTCCTCAAGGATTTTGATGGATTCCTTTCTCACATTAAGGTCTTTCATCCATTTTGAGTCTATTTCGTGTGTGGTGTAAGGAAATGATCCAATTTCATTTTTCTGCATGTGGCTGTCCAATTTTTCCCAACACCATTTTATTGAAGAGGCTGTCTTTTTTCCATTGGACATTCTTTCCTGCTTTGTCGAAGATTAGTTGACCATAGAGTTGAGGGTCTATTTCTGGGCTCTCTATTCTGTTCCACTGATCTATGTGTCTGTTTTTGTGCCAGTACCATGCTGTCTTGATGATGACAGCTTTGTAATAGAGCTTGAAGTCCGGAATTGTGATGCCACCAACTTTGGCTTTCTTTTTCAATATTCCTTTGGCTATTCGAGGTCTTTTCTGGTTCCATATAAATTTTAGGATTATTTGTTCCATTTTTTTTCAAAGAAATGGATGGTACTTTGTTAGGGATTGCATTAAATGTGTAGATTGCTTTAGGTAGCATAGACATTTTCACAATATTTATTCTTCCAATCCAGGAACATGGAACATTTTTCCATTTCTTTGTGTCTTCCTCAATTTCTTTCATGAGTACTTTATAGTTTTCTGTGTATAGATTCTTAGTCTCTTTGGTTAGGTTTATTCCTAGGTATTTTATAGTTTTGGGTGCAATTGTAAAAGGGATTGACTCCTTAATTTCTCTTTCTTCTGTCTTGTTGTTGGTGTAGAGAAATGCAACTGATTTCTGTGCATTGATTTTATATCCTGACACTTTACTGAATTCCTGTACAAGTTCTAGCAGTTTTGGAGTGGAGTCTTTTGGGTTTTCCACATAGAGTATCATATCATCTGCAAAGAGTGATAGTTTGACTTCTTCTTTGCCGATTTGGATGCCTTTAATTTCCTTTTGTTGTCTGATTGCTGAGGCTAGGACTTCTAGTACTATGTTGAATAGCAGTGGTGATAACGGACATCCCTGTCGTGTTCCTGACCTTAGCGGAAAAGCTTTCAGTTTTCTCCATTGAGAATGATATTTGCCGTGGGTTTTTCATAGATGGCTTTGATAATATTGAGGTATGTGCCCTCTATCCCTACACTTTGAAGAGTTTTGATCAGGAAGGGATGCTGTACTTTGTCAAATGCTTTTTCAGCATCTATGGAGAGTATCATATGGTTCTTGTTCTTTCTTTTATTAATGCGTTGTATCACATTGATTGATTTGCAGATGTTGAACCAACCTTGCAGCCCTGGAATAAATCCCACTTGGTCGTGGTGAATAATCCTTTTAATGTACTGTTGAATCCTATTGGCTAGTATTTTGGCGAGAATTTTTGCATCTGTGTTCATCAAGGATATTGGTCTGTAGTTCTCTTTTTTGATGGGATCCTTGTCTGGTTTTGGGATCAAGGTGATGCTATCCTCATAAAATGAGTGTGAAGTTTTCCTTCCATTTCTATTTTTTGGAACAGTTTCAGAAGAATAGGAATTAGTTCTTCTTTAAATGTTTGGTAGAATTCCCCCGGGAAGCCATCTGGCCCTGGGCTTTTGTTTGTTTGGAGATTTTTGATGACTGTTTCAATCTCCTTACTGGTTATGGGTCTGTTCAGGGTTTCTATTTCTTCCTGCTTCAGTTGTGGTAGTTTATATGTCTCTAGGAATGCATCCATTTCTTCCAGATTGTCAAATTTGTTGGTGTAGAGTTGCTCTTAGTATGTTCTTATAATTGTCTGTATTTCTTTGGTGTTCGTTGTGATCTCTCCTCTTTCATTCATGATTTTTTTATTTGGGTCCTTTCTTTTTTCTTTTGATAAGTCTGGCCAGGGGTTTATCGATCTTATTAATTCTTTCAAAGAACCAGCTCCTAGTTTCGTTGATTTGTTCTATTGTTTTTTTGGTTTCTATTTCATTGATTTCTGCTCTGATCTTTATGATTTCTCTTCTCCTGCTGGGTTTAGGCTTTCTTTCTTGTTCTTTCTCCAGCTCCTTTAGGTGTAGGGTTAGGTTGTGTACCTGAGACCTTTCTTGTTTCTTGAGAAAGGCTTGTACTGCTCTATATTTTCCTCTCAGGACTGCCTTTGTTGCGTCCCACAGATTCTGAACCATTGTGTTTTCATTATCATTTGTTTCCATGAATTTTTTCAATTCTTCCTTAATTTCCTGGTTGACCCATTCATTCTTTAGAAGGATGCTGTTTAGCCTCCATGTATTTGGGTTCTTTCCAAATTTCCTCTTGTGATTGAGTTCTAGCTTCAGAGCATTGTGGTCTGAAAAGATGCAGGGAATGATTCCAATCTTTTGATAACGGTTGAGACCTGATTTAGGACCGAGAATGTGATCTATTCTGGAGAATGTTCCATGTGAACTAGAGAAGAATGTGTATTCTGTTGCTTTGGGATGAAATGTTCTGAATATATTTGTGATGTCCATCTGGTCCAGGGTGTCATTTAAGGCCTTGATTTCCTTGTTGATCTTTTGCTTGGATGATCTGTCCATTTCAGTGAGGGGAGTGTTAAAGTCCCCTACTATTATTGTATTATCGTCGATGTGTTTCTTTGATTTTGTTATTAATTGGTTTATATAGTTGGCTGCTCCCACGTTAGGGACGTAGATATTTAAAATTGTTAGATCTTCTTGTTGGACAGTTCCTTTGAGTATGATATAGTGTCCTTCCTCATCTCTTATTATAGTCTTTGGCTTAAAATCTAATTGATCTGATAAAAGGATTGCCACTCCTGCTTTCTTCTGATGTCCATTAGCATGGTAAATTCTTTTCCACCCCCTCACTTTAAACCTGGAGGTGTCTTCGAGTTTAAGATGAGTTTCTTGTAGGCAACATATAGATGGGTTTTGTTTTTTTATCCATTCTGATACCCTGTGTCTTTTGATTGGGGCATTAGCCCATTAACATTCAGGGTAAGTATTGAGAGATATGAATTTAGTGCCATTGTATTGCCTGTAGGGTGATTGTTCCTTTATATTGTCTCTGTTCCTTTCTGATCTACTACTTTTAGGGTCTCTCTTTGCTTAGAGGACCCCTTTCAATATTTCCTGTAGAGCTGGTTTGGTATTTGCAAATTCTTTCAGTTTTTGTTTGTCCTGGAAGCTTTTAATCTCTCCTTCTATTTTCAATGATAGCCTAGCTGGATATAGTATTCTTGGCTGCATGTTTTTCTCGTTTAGTACTCTGAATATATCATGCCAGCTCTTTCTGGCCTGCCAGGTCTCTGTGGATAAGTCTGCTGCCAATCGAATATTTTTACCATTGTATGTTACAGACTTCTTTTCCCAGGCTGCTTTCAGGATTTTCTCTTTGTCACTAAGACTTGTAAATTTTACTATTAGGTGACGGGGTGTGGACCAATTCTTATTGATCTTGAGGGGGCTTCTCTGAACCTCCTGGATTTTGATGCTTGTTCCCTTTGCCATATTGGGGAAATTCTCTCCAATAATTCTCTCCAATATACCTTCTGCTCCCCTCTCTGTTTCCTCTTCTTCTGGAATCCCAATTATTCTAATGTTGTTTCATCTTATGGTGTCACTTATCTCTCGAATTCTCCCCTCGTGGTCCAGTAGCTGTTTGTCCCTCTTTTGCTCAGCTTCTTTATTCTCTGTCATTTGGTCTTCTATATCGCTAATTCTTTCTTCTGCCTCATTTATCCTAGCAGTCAGAGCCTCCATTTTTGATTGCACCTCATTAATAGCTTTTTTGATTTCAACTTGGTTCGATTTTAGTTCTTTTATTTCTCCAGAAAGGGCTTTTATATCTCCCGAGAGGATTTCTCTAATATCTTCCATGCCTTTTTCGAGCCCGGCTAGAACATTGAGAATCGTCATTCTGAACTCTAGATCTGACATATTACCAATGTCTGTATTGATTAGGTCCCTAGCCTTTGGTACTGCCTCTGGTTCTTTTTTTTTGTGGTGAATTTTTCCGCCTTGTCATTTTGTCCAGATAAGAGTATATGAAGGAGCAAGTAAAATACTAAATGGGTGGCAACAACCCCAGGAAAATATGCTTTAGCCAAATCAGAAGAGATCCCAAATCGTGAGGGGGGAGAAAGGGGATAAAAAGAGGTTCAGAAAGAAAAAAAAAAAGAAAAAAAAAAAAAAGAAAAAAAAAGAAACAATTAAAAAAAGAAAACCAATAAAGAAAAAATATAAAAAGGAAAAATATATATATATTAGATAAACTCGTTAGAAAACGTTAAAAAAGAAAGGGTAAAAGTCAAAAAAATTTAGCAGAAGAAGAAAAAAAAATTGAAAAACAAAGAAAAAAAAATTAACTGCAAGGCTAAAGAATCATGGGGAGAAAGCCATGAGTTCCGTGCTTGCTTTCTCCTTCTCTGGAACTCCGATGCTCTCCTTGGTATTGAAACTGTACTCCTTGGTAGGTGAACTTGGTCCTGGCTGGGTTTCTTGTTGCTCTTCTGGGGGAGGGACCTGTTGTAGTGATTCTCAAGTGTCTTTGCCCCAGGCAGAGTTGCACCGCCCTTACCTAGGGCCGGTCTGAGTAATCCGCTCGGGTTTGCTTTCGGGAGCTTTTGTTCCCTGAGCGCTTTCTGTAGAGTCCGGAGGACGGGAATGAAGATGGCGGCCTCCCGGTCTCCAGCCCGGAGGAGCCGAGAGCCCGGGGCCCCACTCCTCAGTGCGCCCTCAGAGAACAGCACCCAATTACTCCCATCACCCTGGCCTCCGGCCACGCTCCGAGCTGACCGAGCCTGCGTCCGGTTCAAGGTAACCCCGAGCTTAGAGCTTACTCCTCGGCTCTGTCTCTGTAGCCGGCTTCCCTGTTCTAATACCTGTAAGCTCTGCGACACTCAGACACCCCCGATCCTTCTGTGACCCTGCGGGACCTGAGGCCACGCTGACCCTGCCTGGGCTTCACCCCGGTTAAGCCTCTGGAGCGATGTCCCTCAGCGGAACAGACTTTTAAAAGTCCTGATTTTGTGCTCTGTTGCTCCGCCGCTTGCTGGGAGCTGGCCCCTCCCCCCACGGTCTATCGTCCCGTCGCTTTGGATTCACTTCTCCGCCAGTTCTACCTTTCAGAGAGTGGTTGATTTTCTGTTTCTAGAGTTGCTGTTCTTCTCTTCAATCTCCCGTTCGATTTGTAGGTGTTTGCAATCCTTAGATGAGCTATCTAGCTGATCTCCCGCTACCTGAAGTAGTCTCAGCCTGCTACTTCTCCGCCATCTTGACTCCTCCCCTCCAAAAGGTTTTAAGATGAATCCTTGAATGGGGTTTATTTTCTGATGGCCCAAAGAAGCAGATGGTTAGACATTAAATGTGCAACTAAAAAATGTGTCTTGATATTATACCAAATCTAAAATCAGTGTCACATTTAGATAATCTGTATATATAAATTGTGTAAAACCAGATAAGCTCATATAGCATGCCTACATTTTCAGATACCCAGAAGGTCATACTTTAGCAGTTTGGTTGAAAATCCACGCAAATATTGCAGATGCCTTCTGGGTAAAGTGGACATCCTAGTAACATTTGTTTTGACAATATTCCAGGCCTGAATCAGCTGTGTCTCACTATGATATAGAACTAGAAGCTTATAAGTGCCCCTGAGCCGTGGTCTACCTAGAGTCTTTAGTATATTTTTTTAATTGATGTTGAAATATTCAGCTTAAAAACCAATACTTTTCTAAGATAATCAAGAAAATGGATAAAAAGTTTTATGTTATTTTATTGTAAATATACTCTGAATTCTAGGATGGAAAATTGCTTTCACATGACAGTGAGAGATGATTGGCTTTTGAAGGTTTCTTTAGGTAGCCAAACACCAAAGGCCAGCACTTCAAAAGTGGGCTGTTTTGCATTTTGTGTCACAGCTTTGGGTACTGAGATTTATTCTGAAAGTATGGAAGAAGCATAGGGCCTCCTTCTTATGTTGCTTGTGGGCCCACAGAGTGGTATGACACTTCTGTGTGGAAAGAAGTCTGAACAGAAGGCAGCTTTGGTACCTGTGCCTGAGCCCATTCTGGGCAAACTCCTGACTTCTGATGTGCCATAAGCTCCTTATCTTCCTTCAGGTGAAGACAGAGTAAGATTTAATACACTAGAGAACACCAGCCAAGCTTCTCCAGTTTCTTGATCGAATGTCAACCCCCCCTCATCTACCTATAGACCCTCTAACATAAATACATGCCTAGTTGCCATTGCTAGAGTTTCCTGAAAATGTTTTAGATGACTCCAGTGGAGAAGTACTCATTATTATGCTACCAGAATGTTTATAAGATCTATCATTGAATCGAGAGTCTTCTGCACCCTTCTCCTGGGGGACTCCATGTTTGAAGAGCTCTAGTGGAAGCTCCTAGAGACCTTTCACTGAGCTGCCCTCCAAAGTTATGCTTTTGGTTTTAACACTTCAAAAAGGTAAGCAAGCAGAGGATAGCCATAGCAAATTGCTTCTGGTTTGTTATAAAGTGTTGTCAAGGATAGAGTCTACAAGACACTCAATGTAAGGCTACACTTGAGAAATTTCTTTTTGGAGTTAGAACCCCAATCAACAAAAAGGTTTTTCTTACAAGACTGGTGGACATTCTCCTTTTAATAGAGTGTGTTGGACTAGCTGTTATAACAAAGATATCTCAAAACAGTGGCTTACATGGGAGGAAGTTTATTATTATTTTGTGTAAAACTCCATAGATAGAAGGTCCAGAGCTGGTAAGAAGCCGTGCCATCATCAACACACAGCTTCCATCTTTGGGTTCAAAGTAATTGCTCCAAAGGACAAAGGACAAGAGAACCCAGAATTGGCCCACTTGTGTTCATCACCTACTGGACAGAAATTAGTCTCATGGCCATGTCTGGCTGTGAGGGAGAATGAGAAGAGAGAAAGGAAGCATTGATATTGGTAGACAGATTCTGCCAGAATTTGCCCCTTCAGCCATCCAGATATCCATGTGTGTTCTCCTCACACATGCAACATTCTCCCTCAGATTGCAGTCCAGAATCTTCACAGCCTACAGTTTCTCCCTCACGCCCCATCAAGTTTAGCTCTAACTCCTGTGATCTGGTGACCTATAAATTAAGAGACGAGTCACATTCAGGCCCACCTTCCACCCGAATACCACAATAAACAGAGCTTTATGACCATTTTATTGTGGATAACCACAATAAGAACTCCCATTTAGAAAAGTGAGAAATGATAAACATACAGCACCCATTAGTCCATAGCAACTGTCAAAACCCCCCCCTCCCACCCCCCAGAGAGGAATTGCAGTCTCCATACGCTGGCAGTGCAGGGACCCCTTGTGTGGGAAGTCCCAATGCTAGCAACTCCCCTGAGTATTGCCCTCTCTGGCTCCGTGGGGCATGTTCTTGTCTTTATCTTTCACGGCCACATATAAAGTGAGCTTAGCTCATTGCCTCCTGCTGAAAGTTTAGGAGACTGAGGATTGCTTTAAGGTTCGGATAATTTTTGCAGGCCAGTCTTGTGGTTTCTTTGGCAATACAATTCCTTTAAAACCTGATAGACTTATGGTTTACTTGTTTCCTGTCAGTTCCAGATGCCAAAGATCTCATCTATCCATACCTCTTAAGCCAGAAGATTCTGGTTTTTTATTTTCTGGTCTACATGTTCAACATACCTCTTTCCCTCCCATATTGCTGGAGACTCCCCAGCGGCTATTCAAAGCAACAGACTTGAATGGCAAGGCAACAGTCTCCATCTTTACCTTGAGAGGGTCCCATTGTCTAGTAGGGAACATTCTGTATTAGGCTCTGAGGAAGGCTTGAATGTATTTGGTGGTACAAAAGCAGCTGCATTTGCAACCCTTTGAATTACCAGACCTTCATTCCATTTAGATTGCTGGCTGCATGTAGGAGAGACCTGCCCTGAGCAGAGGTATGCTTGCAAGCTGAAAAACTCTCACCCGAGTTAACCTCTGTTGTCAGGCTTTGCTAAAGTTACCAATTATCAGTCATCTGTCACCAGTGGTAGTTTTGGCAAATGTTTACCATGACACAACAATAGTCAATGGCTTTACAGATTTCAGTATCTTTGTCCTCAATGCCTACTGCCTGACTATTAAGGGACTATCATCTATTTCAGGGTTTCTATTTTTACTTCAGGATTCAGATTTCACTTTTATACTGGTAGAATACAATCTAAGTTAATGAACCAAATAGATCCAAAACCACAGTAGCTTCAGCAAAGTAATAGCCTGAAGGTCAGTAGTCCAGGTATAGGGATTCTGCCATCCTGAACACACAGTCTTTCTGAGTTCTAAATAGCTGCTCCAGCTCCTGCCATTTCATCTGTATCCCATCTCATGTCCATTGCACTAACGTTGTGAATTAAACCTACCAATTCCACTTATATCCATTGGCTAGAAATTAATATTATAGCTGGGCTAGCTTTAAGAAAAATGTGAAATATCACTTTAAGAAAGGAGTAGACATGGGTGAGCAGCTGTAATTCTCACTGCAGAACCGAATTATGTTGTCATTGGGTTTTGTTCCTTTTAAAGTCCAGGAAATCAGGAAGCTCAAAGTCAAATTTGTAGCATTTACTTATATAAACAAATAGACACACACAAAGTTAATGTATTTAAAACACTCTCTCTATATTTTTCCACTCTGTAGTTTTGATTTTATATTTTGATTTCATTAAGCTTTTCAGACATACATACTGTAAGGTGACCCAAGTCTTTTTCAGAAAGGGCTGTGGTGAATATGAATAATGCAAATTCTAACACGGGACACTCTCAAGGAACATTCAGCCTCATTTTCTTATTTACTTTAGAAAATGTTTGTTATCTCAAATATACTAAGACTAAACTCTGTTTAACTTGCACTGTGACAACTTGCCTAACATATTGCCTGATATTACACCATTAGAGGTTTCATACCTTGGCTAAAGAGCTATACCATACTAAACTATAAATACTATCAGAAGTAATCATTTAAAATCGTAATATCAATCATCACGGCTGTAGTGAGAGTTACCTAAACCAGTTTAATTGTAATACTTCCTAGAAGGGGTGGGTCTATGGAAATGTAATGCAATAGCAGTGAGCCATCATTTTGGGCAGGTTGAGAAACTCCTGGAAGGATATAAAGTGGACACTATAGGAAGCCTCACCATCTCTGGATGGCTTATTAGGCACACTAGGGCAATGGAGTAGAGGGTGGTGGAGGAGGAGCTTGATACTTGTTAACTTTTATGTGTAATTACCTGTGCCAAGGAACTTTTAAGGTCTTTACATGCATGTATTACCTCATTTAAAACAAAAGGGCCCTGGAAGTCATACGGGGAAGACAGACATAGTGTGTGAATACAATTGCTAACATTGTCTTGTACTCACTTACCAAGAGCTTTCACTGAGCTGGTCTCATTTGACCCTGCAGGGGCACTCCTGAGTAGGCTGGATAAGGGTAAAGCAACAAGGTCCAAAGAGGCCAGGTAAGATCTCAGCAGCAGAGCTGGGACTCCAACCTACATCTTCTTCCCCAAACTCAGCTTGCTATCTATGCCACTACCACGCCTCCCAATCCAATGTCATTTCATAAAGAGTTGGTCTTATATCTAAGAACAAGGATTAAGGATGCTTTTAAGTGGGGATATGGAAACATTTTTAAATAAATAATGGAATAAAAGGTTTTACCATGAAACATCATAAATACTCCAAAACTGAGTAAGAACTTTTTCATGGTGGCTGAGATGTTAGGCTTCCTGGTTAGGTTGGTCTCTCCCTTGTTCATGTTCTCTCCTTCTTGAGGACATTGTACCTTCCTTCATTCTTATCTTCAGCCTTTCACATTTCTAAATCTGACCGGTACCACAGGAAGGGAAGCCCTCCCAGCATTGCCCCTAGCTTTTACCTCTGGTCTCTCCTTCTGTTTTTTTTTCTTCTCTTTCTGTTGTTCTTTCTTTAAGTTTTTCATCAATAGGTGCCATTCACACCTCATATCTATTCACACGTTCCCCTGAAAACAGGTCTTTGCTCATGACACCCATTCTCAGTAAAGTAGTTAATTATCTCCTAATGCCAAAATCCGTGAACTCTTCTCATTTTCTTCCTTTCTTCCTCTTTCTGGGACATTTGACAGGACCTGCCACTCCCTACCTCCTCTTTTGTTTTCTGTGACACCACCAACTTGGGTTCACCTAATATCTCTTAGAACATTCTTCCTCAGAATTCTTGTTGACTCAGTCTTCTCTATCCATCTCTCAAATATTAGGATCCCTGAGTTTTTTTCTGTTTTGTTCCTATTTTCTCACTCTTCCTGTTCTACCTGGATACCTGTCTCCACTTCCATCTTATGTCTATGTCTACATTCCCCAGGTTCCTAAAGAAATTAGCTCATCTTTTATTGGACAATGGACATTTTCTCTACAAATATCCACGAACAACTGAAATTCATTACTTCTGAAACTGAACTTCTTACATTTTTCCCCTACTCAGTCCTAGATGTCTTCCCACATTACTCATGCTAACTGGTGACACCACTATCCACCTAATCTCCCCAAGGAGAAGGCTAGGGTCAGGCAGGACTCCTTCCTTTGCTGACCCCCATCCAATCATTCTTCAGGTCTCCCCAATTTTGCCTTCTAGCCATCTCTGGGATCCACCCTCTTCTCATCATTCTCCCCACTACAGCTCAAGTTCAGACCACCCTTGGCTCCTGTCTAGAGAGTAGCAGTACATTCCCAATTGGTCCCAGTGCCTCCCGGCTCATTTCTTTTCTATCCAAGCAGCCTAACAAATTGGTCTTGCTAAAACACGAGTCCAATTCTTCTTAAAATCCTTAATAAGTCCCCAGAGGTATGAAATGAAATCAAAGCTTCTCTACAGGGCACATAAACTTTTTAAGAGCTGCATCCTGTTTTTCTACCCCCCAGCCTCATTCCCTGTTATTCTTCCATCCATCCATCGGGTCTTCCTACCAATCTCCCCGTGCCTCCATTCCTTTATCTGCTACGCTCTTCTTCTCTGCAAATTCTGTATATAATCCTGTGTTATCGCCACCATCTGTCTATTCACCAAGTATTCCCGAGGGTCCCTAACAGAGGTCTATTCCAAGGACACTGGGACTGTAGAGAAAAGAGTACCTATGTTTGCTTTGGGAAGTCTGAGCACAAGAGTGTAATGCTTGTGCTGAATTTTCAAGGTAAGGAAAAGCCTTTTCCATGAAGGCTTCCTTGACCTCCAAGGATTTTAAGTCCTACTTACAGCCAGGATGACACTGCTGCCCCAATACATTGACCTCCTTGTTCCACCTGATAGCCTGTGAGCTCCTTTAGTGTGGGGACTACATGGTAGCCCTGGGAGTATCCCAGTGCCACATACAGTGCCAGTGCTTTGTAGGCCTCAATAAACTTGTTAAATTAGATTGAATCAGAGTAGCCCAAGGCCACTGAGCTCATTAGTGGCAAGTGGTTAGCTTAAGAGAAATGGCACCCCAACCTCAGGAGGACTGGGCCTGGAATCTTGACCTCATTAGCACCCTGTTCCACCTTAACCTGCCAACTGGCTCTGACTTTCCAAACGTTAACACTACACATCAGCACGTGTGAGCTAAGTATGTGCACACCAAGTATCAACACGGCATATGGATATGTAGTATATGGAAACTAAACTCATTTCACTCACCAAGTTTACAGCCCTTTTAAACCTCCTGGGTTAGTTTTGAATCAAACCCAGATTTTCTAGTGTTTCAGTTCATTTTCTTTTGGCAAACACATCTTCCTGTTGTTAAGAAGAAAGACTTTATAAAGATTATTTAAAAGTTTAACTGGTTTCTTGAACATCAGCTAGTTCTTATAATACAGGATTTTAATGGTATGAGTGTAAATGAATTAGAAACACATGGGTTAATATCCCCCAAGAACCTTCAGGCTAATTATAGGAGATCTTTGAGGAAAAATATAGTTAAGGTTTCATCAGATACCAAATGTAGAATATTTTAAGATATTCTGTGATCTCCAAGTCTGACTCTGGCAGCCTGTAGGTATTAGTATGTATGTAAGTGAACTATTTAGTAAGTAGAGTTATCATGAGTGGAGTGAAACTCCTTAGGCCATAAGGTCGAATTTGAACAAAATGGCTGCCACCAGACAGTGAGGCAGGCCTGGAACTCAGAGTTTTGACCTCTGATCCAACTGGTGACACAGAGAAGCTTTCTTTCACGTTCAGTAAAGCAGCCCTGTGGAGGCTGGTGCCTTAAAGTTGTTCCCTTAGGAGTGCTAGATATGCAGAGACATGGGACACTCAAATGAAAAGGAAAGCAGCGCATGGGGTCCAACCTGTCTCTTTAATGGAAACTCTTTCTTTCATTATGAAACTACTGCCTCATTTGGCACAAGTTGAGTACATGCTGGGAATAGCAGGGTAATTGCAGGTCATGATGATCTAGAAGGATTAGTTAGTTTGTATAAACATGTTCCAAGTCCAGCTATGTTTCAGTTAAGCTGCACACAGAAATACCAAAGCAGGCCAGCCTTGGTTCAGTGTCACAAACTGTTTATTTATACAAGAGATCCCTAGAAGTCTACTAAACCAGGAGACAGCCATTTTAGGGAATTAATGGGACCCTCTCTGTCATGGTTATTTTGAAACCAGATTAGACCGGGCCCTTGAGAAAGTGGCATAGAAAATCATTCCACGTGAACTCCTATTGTGAAGCAGGGACAGTGGATCTCTTGAAAGAACTTGCCTATCACAAATGTCTATTGACTTTGTCTGTTCTAGAAGGATGTGAACCATGATGGGTACAAGGCTGTGGCTTACACATTTATGTAGTAGGAATGATATTTATGTAGGGCACCGCTTCTGTGTCCAACGTACTTTCCTTCTTGCCGGTTGAGAAATAGTTGTAAATTTCCTGGGGTTCAAGCAGGCCTTCACGAAGCTCCTTTTGCATTTTGATGCTTCTAACAAAAACCACAAATGGAAGCTACACTGGTCATTGTTCATTAAACATTTACTGAGCATTTCCTGTGGCCAAGGACTGGGGTTCAGGGCTGGATACAGAGAGGATAGTCAGAGATAACAAGAAAAACAATGTAACATCTTCAAAGAGGTTACAGTCTGCTTTCGGTGGAGGGAAGGGGAAGGGAAGAGACAGATATGTAAACAGACCATAAATGCATAAGGAGATAAGTGATGGAACAAAGTTAAGGACAAAGTGCTGGGTGGGTTCGAACTCCACAGGATAGGAAACAACTCACTCTGTGAGTTGTCTGGGGAGATCAAGAAAGCCTTCTCAGGGGAGATGATTTTGAGGCAGTTCTTAAAGGATGGGTTGGAGTTGAGTAGTCGATCAAAGTCACTGGCACCAATAGGCAGGGAGAGAGGTAGGGAGACCAACAAGAAAAGAACTTGACCAAAAGGGCTAAGAATTGACTTTTGATTGACACACTCTGTATCTCCTAAAGAATAGTTTGGTTTCTGTCTTTATTCCTATGACAAGCTGCTTCTCATTTGTTGCTTTGACTTCTCTCTTCTATCTAATCTCCTTTGGCAATCTTGATTCAATTCAATTTGGCATTTATTGACATCTTATAATTTTCAGCTCTGTATCAGCCCTGTAGGAGACACAAGAGGCCTTGTTCTCCAAGGCTTGGGTGGGTTTGGCTTTCATGTCCTCATGTCAGTTCTTTGGAAGCAGATTGGTGAAAATTATCTTCTGGTCCTTAAACGCCATCCAAAGGGACAATTGACAGCTCAGCCTAGTCTCAATTGGGAGGTTAGTGAAAATGTCACAAAATATGCTAGGCATGGATGTTGACGTTTCTGATATAAGCTATAATTGAAGCTAGAGATGGTGCAATATAAATCCTTTCTTTTTTTAAAAAAGATTTTATTTATTTATTTGACAGACAGAGATCACAAGTAGGCAGAAAGGCAGGCAGAGAGACCTGCTGAGCAGAGAGCCCCATGTGGGGCTCGATCCCAGGATCCTGAGATCATGACCCGAGCCAAAGGCAGAGGCTTAACCCACTGAGCCACCCAGGCGCCCCTATAAATCCTTTCTTATGACAAGCACAATCCCCAGGAGTGAAACCACAGCTGATTCATTTATCTTTCATATGTTTTAGAACAAGCACAAATTTTCTAAAATCTTAAGTTGTCTATTTGAGGAATATATTCCTAAGAGCGATATAAATGAAGATATTCCTGGCACTAACATCTCCTGAGTTATAAGGATAAGGATCTCTAAGATACAACTTTAAAAAACCTACAGTGTTGCATGCATTTTTTTCCGCACCTCTTTTATTGGCAGATAAAGGAAGGGAAATGCTAGGCTCATTATTAGTTTGACTCTGTAGACCCCCCGTCTGAGGAAAAAAAAAAAAGTGATATGAATAGTAACAACCCCAAAATAAATTCGTGCTGGCATTCACCACTCTCCTTTGAGGAATAAAAACTAGATTTTGTTCTTATAAGTGTTTATATTTTGTATACCTGGAAAATCTTATCAATTAGCAAGGGAAGGCAAAGCCACGGCAATTGAGGTCAAGAGAACTTATACTGAGTCTGAAAGTACCAGGATAGAAGGGATACTGAGGACCTCTGCCACCCTCTCAGAACACCAAACTCAGATCTTTCTTATATTAAACATTCACTAAACCCAGAAGGCTTGCACTACGGTGCTTGCCATTCAAAATGTTCAAACTGACTTTTAGAATTCTTCACATCACTGGGAGGAAGGGGACCAATGAACTTCCAGCTAAACACTCTCTTGAATTCTAGTTGTGTTTTTTGTTTGTTTGTTTTTCTTTTCTTTCTTTTTTTTTTTTTGGTCCTTCCCACTCTATTCCCAAGAACCAAATTGAGTTCACAAAAAAAATTAAACTATTTAAGAAGTCACGTGCTTAAACTTTGATACTAACTCTAAAACCAAGAGGCCTAAGGTCTTGGATTCATTTGTTTGGGTGTGCTCAGGGCAGCAGGGAGGGGAGGGGGGGAATAGGGGGGTTGTTTTATTGTTTTGCATTCCAGTCCTTTTCGCATTTACCAAGTGACTAATACTCTTTGGCAATATCAGTTTATGCTGAACCCAGGACCCTTCATTCAGGCCACGTATGCTCATGATTATTCAGGTATTTCTGTGAGGTTAGCTGGCCCAATCACTTAAAGCTCTGTATGGGCGACACAATATTTTCTCATTTGTTTTCTTATTTCATCCTTAAAACTGACCTGTGAAGTAGAGTGAAAAGGTTTCCACCTTCCACGCACGGGGAAAGTAGACCCAGAGAAACTAATTTAGACTCAATTATCCTGATTTCAGCCTTAATAAGTAGCAGATCCGAGGCTTACAACTAGGTTTCCTCTCTCTAGGCTCAGAACTGCTCACAGAACACAGGAGGCGATGTCTGGTCAAAGAAGTTGTGGGCTGGGTTTAAATCCCTGCCCTCCCTGACTTGCTACTTCACCAGAGATAAGACCTTTCAGAGAAGTCAGTGGCTCCGGTGGAATGATGGCCAGCTGCTCCTCAAATTGATAATCTCTGAATACTTATCTTTATTTAGCGAGGGAGTAGATAAACTGATTTTCTAATAATAAAAATTCACCTTATCTTTGTTTTAAACAATAAGTCCATCCCCTTGCCTATAGTTCCAGCTCCTTTAAGTCAAAAGTGTTAATGGCCCACATACACCTCTTTAAAGACCTAGAACAACGTCAGGAGAAGGTCCACACCGCAGCACATTACTTGAGAAAGCCCCTTTGGATAACACCCCTTTCCAAGTCTCTCCTCTCTCTCTTTCCCTTTCAGTGCCCCTCCATCCCAATTCTGAACCCTGATGGCAGGTCTTACGATCCTGAAATCTCTCTCCCTTTCTTGGCAGAGGAGCTTAACTCCATCTCAGCTGCTCTCCCTCTACAGAATAATAGAAATCTTCAATTATGTCAAAGATCATTCCACTGGGAATAAAGACTTCCTTGAACTCAACAAACCAAAGAACCAGGGCTCAGCAGCAGACTCTATCTGATGAGGAGTAAGGCAGTAAGGAAATTGTTAAAATGTGTATGTAAATTCTGTCTTGCTATTTGATTAAATTCAAATGAGGGATTAATACATATGCTAAGCAGAAGCGGGGCCATTTTGTATTTCACTGGTTATATAAGAAACCATGGGATAAAACTCTTCTGAGTTGACATCATATTCCCAATCAATTTCAAAATGTTTAAATTCCTTTCATTGTGTTTTTTCAACTTTTTTAGAAGATTTAGTAGTTCTAAAGTAGCCTCAAAATACATGAAGCAAAATTTATAGCACTATAGGTAGAAATTTAAAAATAGAAAACCTACTAGACGTCAATACATCTTAATTATTTGAAGATCAAAAAAAATCACTAAAATATAGAGCATTTGAGTAACAGAAGTAATATGCATGATCTGATAGGCACACCTACAGATCCTGTGCCCAACAATTAGAGAATATATATCCATCTTAAGCACACTGAAACATTTTTCAAAACAAAACCCAAAACATTAATGTAAAACAACTAAGAAGGAAGAGCCGCTGTGATATAGAGAAGCATTAACTTGATTTTCCTTTTAAATTTTTTCGTAATTTTGAGCATTACTAGCACTGAGCACAATGAGTGTGGTCATTGTTCCCGAAGCCATGATCATCACCCTTGTGAAACCTATCCATTTTTTTTCCATTTGTAGACCCTACCAAGAGTTGAGAGAGTACTGCTTCCATCTTTGACAACATAACTCAATGGTATGAGCAATCTGATTCAGCTGTTCATGTTTATTCTTTCAGCTTTATTGAGGTACAGTTGACAAAATAAGAGATATTTAAAGTGTACATTGTGAAAATTTGATATACATATACATTGTGAAAGGATTCCCACAGTCAAGTTAATTAACATAGCCATTACCTCACATATTTGCTTTATTTTATTTTGAGTGAGAACATCTAACTTCTATTCTCTTGGCAAATTTCAATGATACAATATGGTGTTATCAACTATAGTCTCCATGTTATACATTAGATCCCCAAACCTAATGCTATCTTATAACTGAAAGTTTGTACCCTTTTATAAACCTCTCGCTATTTCCTCTACTCCCCAACCCCTGGCAAATGTTTTTCTACTCCTTCTAAGAGTCTGATCTTTTTTAATTAAGATTTTTTTTTTTATTTAAGATTTTTAAGATTTTCCAAGATTTAAGAGACATCATTCAGTATCTGTCTTTCTCTATCTGGTTTATTCCCCTAAGCATTGAGATCTATCTGTGTTGTCACAGAAGACAGAATTTCCTCCTTTTCTCACGGCTGAATAATATTCCATTGTATATATGAACGACACCTTCTTTTTCCGCTCGGTCATTGATGCACGTTTAGATTGTTTCCATGCCTTGCCTCTTGTCCATAATGCTGCAGTAAACACTGGAGTGCAGATATCTCTTCAATAACCTGTTTTCATTTCCTTCAGACATATACCCAGAAGTGGGATTGCTGAGTTATATAGTAGTTTTCTTTTTAATTTTTTGAGAAACTTCTGTACTGTTTTCCATAGTGAGGGTACCAATTTACAGTCCTGTAATTTCCTTTTAAATAGTTCTTTTGGGGGTGTCTGGGTGGCTCAGTGGGTTAAGCATCTGCCTTTGGCTTGGGTCATGATCTCAGGGTCCTGGGATCAAACCCCGCATTGGGCTCTCTGCTCAGCTTTCCCCTCTCTCTCTGCCTGCCTACTTGTGACCTCTCTCTCTGTCAAATAAATAAATAAAATCTTTTTTTAAATATTCTTAAATAGCTCTTTTGGCAGCTGCTCAATTGTATTGCTCTTTCATTGGGCTCTTCTTCTAAACATTGGTTTCCTCATTTGGAAAGTGGGGATAGTATTTACATACATTGTTTTGATGAGAATTAAATGATAGGCCCTAATATAACACACCTAATCACAGTGTCTGTTCATGGGAGGTAATAGACAAATCTGTGCCCTTGCCTCTACCTACATATGCCCACCTTACTTCTCCCATCACTCCAGACCCAACTCCCATCAAATATTGTTAACTTTTCTGGGGACAGGACCTTGTCTTTCTTCTTCTCCTACTCCTTCTCAGATGCCCCTCTCCTTCTTCTTCTTAAGACTTAATTTTTTAGAGTAGTTTCAGGGTCACCCCCAAATTACAAAATTACAGAGATTTATCAGACATTTCAGCCCCCACACATGCATAGCCTCACAGCCTCTTCCATTTTCAACATTCCTCACCTCAGAATGGTGCAATTGATGAATCTACGCTGACACATCATAATTACACAAAGTCCTTATTTTATATTTCAGTTCTTTCTTGGGCTTGTACATTCTATGGGTTTAGACAAATATATGATGACATGCATAATAAAATGTATAATGATGTAACGACATTGTATTTTTACTACCCTAAAAATCTTTTGTGCTCTGCCTATCCACTCCTCTTCTCATTCCCCCAACCATGACAACCATTAATATTTTTACTGTCTCCATAGTTTTGCCTTTTCTAGAACATCATATAATTGAGATCATAGAATAGGTAGACTTTCCAAATTAACTTCTTTAGTTTGGTAATATGCAGTTAAGTTTCCTCCATGTCTTTTCAATGCTTGATAGCTCAGTTCTTTTTAGCACTGAGTAATATTCCATTGTCTGGATGGACCACAATTTATTTATCCATTCACCTACTGAAGGATATTTTGGTGGCTTCCAGGTGTTGAATTATGAACAAAGCTGATCTAAACATTCACATGCATGGTTTCATGTGGACATGTTTTCAACTCCTTTGATTGGATACCAAGGAATATAATCAATGGATCATATGATAAGAGAATGTTAGTGTTTTTTTTTAAAGCCACCAAACTGTCTTCCAAAGTGGCTTTGCATTCCCAGCAGCAGTGAATGAGAGTTCTTCTTGCTCCACATCCTGTCCAGTGTTCCAAATTTTGTCCATTCTCATAGGTGTACAGTGGCATCTTGTTATTGTTTTACAAACTTGACTTTTGATCCCCTATGCTTAGCATAACGTGGCAGATGCTGAGTATAGAGAAGTCACTCCGTAGATGTTTCTTACATGATTTTCCAGGTTAGATAAATTTTTCTCTTCCTCTCCCTCTCCATTCTCCTCTCAATTTCTGCACATATGTACATGCACATACCAATAACCATATGTACATACATATTCTAGCCTGAAATTTCCTTATATTTATCAGTAATACGGATTTATGTGACAATAAAAATATTATCTTTAGAAAAGAGATAAGAAGTCATAGTTACTCAACATGGTGAGCCATTGCTTCTTATACCTGAGAAAAAGTTAAAACTCCTTCATGTGTTGAAATGATCATATCTGTGGCAAGCAGGACCTTAGTTCTCAAGGTTCTACCTGGAAGATGTAAGTTTGTTTTCCTTACAAGAAGGATTTTATCTGCCCATGAAGGATAAAGGGGTCATTTGAAGTGACAGAGGCCTGAAATGCTGGCTCCAAGAAACACTATTGCTAGTTTTTCTTAATTCTTCCTCTCTGGCTGGAGTATCGCTAACCACCACAACAGAGTTTGTGATCTGACTCACATTGTATTTGACTTCATTTTTAACCCATCTATGAGTGCTTTGTAGATTAGTGTTGTGTTTTGGAGATACCAAGAATGCTGGAGAATTCAAGTGAGGCTTTTAAAAATTGATCATTAATTTGGTAAATAACATCTCCCTAGCAAGAATGTTTAAGTTTGGCCCTTAAAATATAAACATTTTTAGGAAGTATATTAATTAGTTTGTTAATTCAATTATAATTAATATCTTCTATTATTTTTCTCTTACTCAAACACTTCAGAACTTTTCCCTTGAGTCTCAATTATTCCACATCTTTTCACTGTGACCCAATCCTCAGTCATGCATGAAGCAACTCCCATGTATTGTGTTCTATATTAGACAAGACACCAGTGCTGGAGTACACGTGGAGGCTCACGTGACATATGCCTAAATATTTCAAGTTTTCAAATGACCAAATATGATCTATCCTCCCACCATGATATATATACCTTCATAACTACCTAGAAGGCCAAGTTCAACTTTAAAACCCTCTAATTCCTTGAGGCTCCAGGCCCCAGCTCTCCACCTAACTGCCTGTTCCTCCTAGTCCTGCTCTGACCTCATCACTGGATATCGCACATGCACACATCTAGACATTTTAGCCTGTTTATACAAGTTCTGTCCATATGCTTCATGAAGAGCTGCCTTGGCCATCCTCGGATCTAGGAGTGAGCACACCTTCTTGGTTCCTTCTTGGAGGACAGATCTTGGGAAAGAGCTTATCCAGGCTGCAAAGGGAGGATTAGACCATTTGGATAGGCAACTCTTGGGCTCTAGGTAAGCGGAGGCTGGTCTAGAAACAAGGAGCCTGGGACCCAGGTAAACATGGAATCCAGGAAGGCCCATCCCTGGTCCTGCTGACTTCTCACCTCAGGTGTAGGGACACTGCTGGAGGAAGGCCACGGTAGATTCTTGACTCTCTGAAGTATGTCCTTTTTCAGGGCTTAAGAGTAGTTTGTATGTGAGATAAGGAAGTAAGATCCTGACTAGGCTGCAGATTGTTATCTCGTAGTCCACTGAGGAGACAGACAAACATATAAACGGTGCTACATAATGTGGTGTATGCGGTAATTTAGATATGTGTATTGTGCTAGCATGACAGAAGAGGCTGATGTCACTAGTCAAGTCAGAAGAAGTGTCACTGGAGCTGAGTCTTGAGAGATAAGAGTACTCACCAGCCAATGTACACCTGGATGAGATGGCAAGGAAGAGCAGTGCATGAGTGGCTCAGTTAGTTAAGTGTCCAACTCTTGGTTTTGGCTCAGGTCATGATCTCAGGGGGGTGGGATCGAGCCCCACAACTGGCTCTGGCTCACAGCAGAGTCTGCTTAAGATAGTCGCTTTCTCTCCCTTTGCCCCTTCCCCCTTGCACGTGTGCACACTTGCTCTCTCCTTTTCTCTCTGTTGTAAATAAATAAGTCAATCTTTAAAATAAACAAATGGGGGGTGCCTGGGTGGCCCAGTGGGTTAAGCCTCTACCTTTGTCTCAGGTCATGATCCCAGAGTCCTGGGATCAAGCCCGCATCAGGCTCTCTGCTCAGCAGGGAGCCTGCTTCCTCCAATCTCTCTCTCTGCCTGCCTCTCTGCCTACTTGTGATCTCTCCCTCTCTGTCAAATAAATAAATAAAATCTTAAAAAAAAAATAAATAATAAATAAATAAATAAACAAATGGGATTTTAAGAAGACCCGAGCCCTTTGTTTGTCTCCCAGGTCATGTCATGTGTGTCCACCATGAAACCATGCACACAGGAGCCACCTACAAATCAAGCAGGCTGGCAATACTTGCTCTGAAAGAAGGCATGATGCAGGCTTCCAAGATTATAGACCTTCCTTGTGCCACGTTTTTCATGTTGATGAATAACTTGTCTTATGTACAAAATTTGATCTCCCTGACTTAGTATTTTTTCACAAAGAGTTTATCATGCAGTGAATCCAGGCCCTTCTGTTTCTCCTTCTCTATATGAATCCTTCATGGGATAGTCAGGAAAACAGTGCCATCCAAGAAAAATGAGCATTTAGAACTTAGGAATATAGTAGAGGGCTTGGATGAAGATGGGTTTATAATAACTGTGGAGTTTCTAAAACCATGTACATTTCTCAGGTCATTCTTACGCTTGTTTCTCATTGATAAGCGTTGGCTGTAACTGATTCCACATGCAGCTCTCAGATTTCATCTCCCCTTTATATTTACTTTCCCCATCCCAGAAATAACACATAGGAACCATAATAGTTTAGTTCAATTCCTCTGAGAGAATAACTGGGCTTTTTGTTCCTGCTGGCAATAATGTTTTGTGCCAAATGATTAAGAATAAATAATGGGGCACACATTTCACTGGAAATCTAGAAAACAAATCAGTTGAAAAACTATGCCCTGAATTTCTCAACTATTCTTAAGATTGGGTCAAAGTACAGGAAAAAAATAAACTCTTGTTCAAATTCTTGCCCTGCTTAGCAAAATCTCCATGTGGAGGAAGCATATTCAGGGTAAACCCATGGACTTGGCTTCTAGTCCTACTGGCACACCATGATACATTGGCTAAGTTGCTTAACTTCTCACTGTAAGCTCTCCTATCTGCAAAGACGCATTTGATGGTGATCATCTTGTCAACATGCATTTATTGAGCGTCTATTTCCGTGCGTGCCCGTACTAGGTACTCTACCAAGATGCCTGCCCATCAGAGATATGGTGAAGATCAATGAGATAACAAATCTAAAATGTTTTAATATCCTTGAAAGAAAGAAGCTGTGCCAAACCAAGAGATTCTGCATTTAAAGATGCATAAAGGTGAAGAATGGTCATCACAGTTTTTCTAATTTTATTTTATTTTTTTTTAAGATTTTATTTATTTATTTGACAGAGAGAGATCACAAGTAGGCAGACAGGCAAGCAGAGAGAGAGGAAGGGAAGCAGGCTTCCTGCTGAGCAGCGAGCCCGATGCGGGACTCGATCCCAGGACTCTGGGATCATGACCTGAGCCGAAGGCAGTGGCTTAACCCACTGAGCCACCCAGGTGCCCCACAGTTTTTCTAATTTTAAATGTATTTAGTTGATGTGGAGATAAGGATTCATCCCCATGCAGAAGAGCTAGCACTGCACAGAGACAAGCTCTGTTTCAGGGCCGGGAATGTAAGTACAGACTCCAGTGTCTCCAAGGGGATGAGGGTAGAGAGCAAGTCTGAATGAATAGTGGCAAATTTATCATAACTATGCTGGCAATAAATAAATAAATTAATTAATTAATAGCAAAATCCACGAAGCTTTTTATCCTCCAGTTGGGTTGCCCTAGCAGATTAATCCTCTGCCTTTCTCCACCCAACTGTATGTACTGGGCAATGGACCCCTAAGAACTCTGTCACCAGTCTCCCTTGCCACAATGTTCCAGTTCAGTTTAGCCAACAGGAAGCCCCAGCAGGACACAGGAAGTGGGACAGAGATGGTGATCAGGGTGTTTCCTTCTGGCTCCCTGTCTTCTTCAGGTGGGTCTTTGGCAGGGACCATAGTCTCCACCAGCTTCCACGGGGATCAAATCCCATCATCTCCTCGCCCTTTACACCTAACAGTGGTAACAGCTTCCCACTGTTGCTCGTCTCTGGGTGCATCAACATCTCGTTTGTTTCTTTTGCCTGCCAACGCCTTTGTCAGTAGTTATTATTTATTAAACTGTCGTTACTGGAAACTTGTGGGGTGAATTGTGTTTCTTACCAGGACTCTGACGAATATATACATGCTTGAAAAATTTTTTTATAAAGTCCATTGAGACCCTTATATAGATTTTAAGATATTTTTCATATGAAAAACAAAATACCTAAGTATTTGAATCAACCTCTCCACAAGATGTCCCTGAGATGTTTTTATTTCATTTCTTTGAATTTCTTGAACTGCTCACACAGGAGCATTAAAATCCTCTGATGAAACCATTTTTAAGCTGAGAACTCATTGTGAGAATATCATAGAACGGGTGAGAAACCCCAGAGAATACTTTGCATGTTGTTCTTTTTCCTTTACGTGGTTGATGACGTGCATTTTAAGTCAGAAGAAAGGAAAACACTCAGTAATTTTGGCTTTTCTTAGGCAATCATGTGTCTTTCAGGTCTGGGGATCAGATTTTATTTAAGAGGTTACAATGTACATGGATTGAAGCCTCGTGTCACTCACAGAAAACACAATGAGGTGTCAGCAATCTGCCGTCTGGGAGGAAACTTACTTGATCCAGAGTTGACCTTTTGTGACTCATTTTACCTCCCTTCTGCACTATTAACTAACACACTACTGAGTGGGGAGCCGTAAATGAGTCCATTTCCCACAAATAAGATTTTAATGAGACACTCCGGTTGGTCACCCACCAACACAAGATGATAAAATGTTGATTCCTTCCCTCCCGCTAGTGATATAAACCCTGGTCAGTGTTCTTAAACCAAAATTAATTTTAGCCTACAAAATCATAACAGAACTGAAAATTAGGTCAAAATAAGTCTGTCTCTGGCGGCAGTGACAGGGGACTTTTGCACAAAACCAAGTGATCTCACACTAGAAGCCCATTCCTGCTTAGTGTCATGGCAAACACAACATTTTTCTAACAGTCATGCTTCATTTGGTACGCTTTGGCTAACTAAGTCTTTTTCTGGGCTTAAGAATGGACACTGAGGTAGGTTGGAGAAGGGGAAGTTACATTCCAACCTTCTCTCCATGGGAGCTGGAAGGTCTATGTGAAAAAACATTTGTTTCCTCCCCACAACTTGTCTCTATTCTTTATTTTTGGATATTAATGGGTGAGAAGGGCACAAGGGGCACAGACATGATAAGGAACCAGTGAGGAGGAGTTGAGGGAGGAAGGAGATACAGGAAGAAAATCTTTATTTTCCCCATTGCATCGTCTATTTTTCTCCAGGTAAACAGTGCAAGTTCCAATAGCCTGAACCCAAAGGGACTTTAAAACTTCAACTGATCCTATTCATTTGGAACTTAGCCTATTGCTTGCAACATCTCTTATTGCTCCTAAAGTTAAAGACAATGAAAGATAAGAAGAAATATGAGAAAGAAAGGGTTGAACAATAATATTAGCTAATCTACTTTTTGATTTTTAATTGTTCATTGATTTATTCATTCAACAAATACATACTAGGCACCTATTACGGGTTGCGTAGTCATATAGATACTGTGGATCCAAGGACAGAACAATGCTAAGTCCCTGCCCTCAAGGAGCTTACTTTTGAGTGGGGCAAACAGAAAATAAACTAAAAGGCAAATTGATACATAACATGATATCTGCTTTCATAAATGCTAATGTTAGAGGCTACACCAAGAATTTACTGATCCAGAGCTCATCTACTCCTCACAACAACTCAAAGAGTGAGTTTATCATCTGTATTCAGGGCAGAAAAGAACGTGTTCCAGGTCATGCTAGGTGGAGCTGAGCTCAGGTCGGCCTGGCCTCATAATCTGGAGACAATCACGTAGGTTTGTCGGCCTCCCCTGGACCTTCATCCATCTATCTGCCTGTTCTGAAAAGGCCTTCCCATCTGAGGGGATGAGGAGACCCCAGAGAGAGCACTGGGGTCTCAGAGCACTGCTTGCTTGTGAACTCATTTAGCAATTAACCGTGGGCAGCCTTCTGGAAGCTTCCATCTCTTTTCATTGAGATCTGTTACTGAAATATTTTATTTCTATTTAGCCTGATCCTGATTAAAATTTTTATCCCCGATTTTGCTATGAACTCCTTGAGGACCAGAAACACTTCAAAGATTTTAATCCTAATGGCTCTTAAGGCATTTACTTCGTACCCTGCACACAATGGACATTTAATATGGAGCTGACTTAGTTGATTGTCTAGACGAGACAGTCTTGAGAATTTGCTGAAGGGTCTTCATCATTATCTCAAGTCATAAGTGAGCTCCTTGCTCTTTATTTCTCACTTCAAGACAGGTAGGGCTAAATCTTAGGGCATTTCTTTTCTTAAATGTGGGGTTTGCCTTATAACACTTCCTTGGAAAGTAAAATAAACTGGTCCAAACTATTTCAGTATAGCTGGAACTTCAAGGTACCCTGTTAACATGAAACATTCTATTTACGGTAAAGAACAGAATTGCCAGGCTTACCGTTTAAACTGGGAATTTAAAAACACGCAAGGGGCACCTGGGTGGGGCAGTTGGTTAAGCATCCAACTCTTGGTTTCAGCTCAGGTCATGATCTCAGGGTCATGAGATCGAGCCCCACATCAGGATCCATTCAGTGCAGAGTCTGAGATTCTCTCTCCTTCTCCCTCTGCCCCTCATGCTTGTTCTCTCTCTCTCTCTCTCTCAAATAAATAAGAAATAAATCTTTAAAAAAATAACACACACACACAAAACAAAACAGAACCTGGAGATAAAAGGATTTGCCATTACAAACCACGTTACAGGAGAAGCATTCCTTCAAGCACTAGGTTCCAAGAGCATCCGCTACAAACTGTGCTACTCAGTGTCCAGAGCAGTAGGACGGCCTGAGTCCCCTCCCATGACAGGCCACTCTTTAACAAGAGGACTCTCCAGGCCCCCTCACTCCTATAACACATTCCATTTCAACATAATGCTTCTTTTTTGTTTTTCAACATAATGTTTCTTAAACAAGAGTGCAGAGCCAAGCAGCAAGAACCTATAAAAACAAATATAGCCTTTGCGGATGTGTAAATACTCTGGCCCTGCCACTCTTTCCTCAAAAGTTACTGGAGCCCGGGAGGCTGGAGCAGCGTGATGCTGACAGGGAAGTGCTTTCAAAGTACAATCAGGTTTCAGTCACACAAATGTGATCTTTCTGAGCTGTTACATGTAGTTATCCCATAATTTTTTTTAAAAGATTTTATTTATTTATTTGACAGTCAGAGATTACAAGTAGGCAGAGAGGCAGGCAGAGAGAGAGAGAGAGAGAGGAGGAAGCAGGCTCCCTGCTGAGCAAAGAGCCCGATGCGGGGCTTGATCCCAGGACCCTGGGATCATGACCTGAGCTGAAGGCAGAGGCCCCAACCCACTGAGCTACCCATGAGCCCCAGTTATCCCATAATTTGAGAAAAAATATATATATATATGGATGTAAAAAACGTTTTATTGGAGTAATTACTTCAGGATGTGAGGCAGCTCCCCACTCTGCTGAGCCGACTTCCTGCCCTTTTAACATTTCCTGGGTCACTCACTGTACCAGCCCTCTCCTCTCTTATTTTGATCACCTCAGAACTGGCAGTCAGAAAAGGCTCTCCTTAGGAGCTGATTCAGCCTCTCTGAGAGAGAGTTGCTAACCTGATTCTAGAAAAGGAGCATGTAGGACATTGTTTTGCTGTTCAAACTCATGTAAATTGGTATCTTTGGGCCGGGCATACTGTCATGATGAGAAACCACAGCCCCCAACAGCTATGTGCACATCCAGTGGAGGAGGACTGGTTCCAGATATTGCTCATGTCTTGCGTGAGACCTCTGACAACTAGGAGTCAGTTTGTTTGTGTTAAAGACTTAGGTGCAAAATAAAGACTCATACTCAAGCCATTGGATTTAGGATGGGAAAGGATGAATGAAAATAGGGAGGAAAATAAGACATCAAGTGATTAGAGGCTGATGATCAAACTGAGTCAGGGAAATCCTTCCTTCAATCAACAAGTATTTTTTATATATATATATGTCAGGTACTCTGCTAGATTCTGTGACTAGAAAGATGAAATACAGTCCCTTTTAAGAGTATATAGAAGCAGAGATGGATTCAGCATTTGTAGGACAATGTATTATCTTGCTAGGGCCACTCTAAAACCGTAGATTGGGTGGCTTACACAACAAAAATTTATTTTTCACAGGTCCAGGGGCTAGCTGTCCAAGATTAAATTATCAGCAGGCTTGCCTTTTCCTGAGGCCTCCCTCTTTGGTTTACAGATGACACCTTCTTGCTGTGTCCTCACAGGGCCCCTCCTCTGTATACATGTATCTCTAGTTTTTCTCCTCTCCTTATGCAGACACCAGTCTTGTTGGGTTAGCCCCCCCACCCCACCGCAATGTCCTCATTTTAACTTAATGTCTTTCAAGACCTTATTTTCTATTACAGTTACATTCTGAGGTACTGAAGATTAGGACTTCAACACATGAATTTGCAGGGGGGAGGACACAATTAAATTCATAACAATCTATTATAAACTATGATAGTGGCTGCTCAGGGTGCTTGGGAAGTACAGAAGAAGGGGGACAGTCAGAGAAGCTTCACAGAGCATCTGAAGAATAACCAGGTCTTATAAGATATATAGCAATTGGCCTGAGGTGCCAATGGTGAGCTCGTCCCACAGAAGGTATAAGATCTGAATTAAGAACTCATGAGTCCATGCTGACATTAAGTACTGTTAGAACCCTTATTTTCAGTCTAAAAATTCTGCAGTGGTATATGCCCTTACAATACAAAGACACAAAATAACGATGTGTATAAGTAGGAAAGATATTTGGAAACAGGAATGATTGTTGGCATGGGACGGAAGCTGAGCTTAAAGTCTAGTTGAAGCAATGCAATGATAGAATGTGGAGGTATAAACTGGGTGCAAGGGAAGAGACAGAGGCCGTGAGAGGCCTACACAGCAACCATTTGTTTCTTACGTGCTCTGGGGCACTGTGTGTGTACTTCTTGGGCCAATAGCAATTCTGTATCACACAGTCTTCTTCTAGGCTCCTGCCCCCCAGTAACCTCTACCTGAGACACAAACGAATGAGGTCTGCACTCCATCGCTCTGTATGGACTTTATTGTTCAGAAGATAGTTTTCCCTTTGAAAGAGGCATTAGGAGCCAAAAGTTTCTGGATTTGCAATCCCCGGAATCACGCCGGAACTCTGTTGGATTAATACAATTGTAGTTTGTGGTAGAGAATTAAAGAGATGAGAAATTCTCTGGCTTATATTTGTGTAATATCGCCATGCTGCATCCCAAAAAACCAGCCTCCATTTTCCCAGCTCAGAATCAGTGATAGTAATAATGATTTGAATTTAAAACTAAAATTGGATAATTTGGGGGTTGGAGAATAGAGGAAATTATGGATGGAATCAAAGAGTTATATTCCTCAGAGGAAGCTGCAGGTGGGTAAAACAATTCATTTGAGTTTGGTTTTGAGGATTAAAAGGGGGAAATTCTTTTTCAGAGGCACTGAAAAATGTAAGCAGTATGTGATTCAAAGATGTCCACCATATGGATGTGAATGGATCAGTTTTCAGAGAACAGTGACATCAGAGAGCAATTCTCAACTTCTGAAGCCCTGTGAGCCCAGGAAGCAGGGGGAGCTTAAAATGCCCTGAAATTAATTTTCCTGCTTTTATGATTTTAGCCAATGTTTTCATTTTAGTATTGATACCCAGAAGCAGTTTCTCAAAGGATTCATTTTTTTAAATCGCATCAAATAAGCAAATGACACTATTCATTTACTTGAATAAGTAGAATACAGATTTCAAAAATTGTTGAATTGTGTCAAGTTCAAATGACCAAGATCAAATTTACATACATTCAAGCCAAATAGGGGATTTACTTAAAATCATTATAACTTTGAAATGTGAATTTAAGTAAGCTGCCAAAGGAAACAGAGGTAAGCACCAGAATTAAAAGTATGTAAATGTTTTACTTTGTTTCCATTTGTGTCCCTAAATTTCTTTGAGCTTTTGATAATTCTTTGTTTGACTCCATTTATCTATTTTTAGTTTTTATTATTAAATTCATAAGCTCCCTCCATATTTAGTGTAATACCACAACAATGCACAGTTCAATGAATTTTTATTGACATGTGATTTTCAATCCCAGTCCCAGCAAGAAATTTTTACATTACCTAATCCATTCATCTCAGTTGTCCAGAAGAAACTTCAGGCATGAAAAAGGAAAACAAAAACAAAAACAAAAAAAAAAAAACACTTCTCAGTGACACAAAGTGATTCAATAGCAGAGCTAAATCTCAACTACAACTCCAGGGTCCTCTATTCTAGCACCTTCTCTCACCTCTCCTCTTCTTCCAGAAGATTATCTTGCCTGGAACCTTCTGCGTCCTCCTTCCAGTCAGGATCTGATCAAGTGGACAGAAATTGAAGTTGAAGATGAATAGAAAGGGATCATGGTCATTAATGAAATGTGGGATTTATCACAAATCAGAGTCAAATTCAGATGAGTTTTGTTTGAATTGTGAATTTTTTTTCAATTATTCACATTCCTCCTTCTTTTCATTAAAACAGAATGTGAAAAGCAAAACGGACCTTCAATCTAGATTTTCATAGTAGACTGTGGGACAAGAACTATCCTCATTGCTTCTCCATCACATTTACAGATATTATGGGCCTTTGTTTGGCCAAAGTTCTGTTTGAAAAAGGTTTTTAATTCGGGGGTCAGTTTCCTTCACATAAAAAAAAAATCATGATTCATCTCCAATTATGTGCATGAAAGTGGAAATTAGGGAAATCCAAAGATGTATGGCATGGTCTCTGCACTCGTAAAGCTTATGGTAGTAAAAATTTTCAGTTAAAAAATGAAACTTTTCAACTTAAAAACATTCCTAGCCTGCCAGTTAGTAACGGTTGCGTGTTCTTCTTTTTGCATTTACTGGAAGGAGAAATCCTAATAGTTTAGTGGGAAAGGGCATCACTGGGGTTTTCCGCCGGCATTCTGGAAGGAAGCATGCACAATTTCAGACAATACAATACATTCTTCCAGCAAGAAGGAGCTTGTTCAGTGCCTAAAAGTGGTTCAAGGCAAAAGTTCCTGAGAGAAAGTAGTTCGGGTGAGACTTAAATGGAATCCTAAGGGACCAGCTTCCCTGGTCATTTCATAACGCTGCCACAAGAGGAAAACAAAAGCTTTTTCTCCTCCCACTCTTCTCTGGACTTCCACTGTCCGGACGCCTGTGAGTGATGGCTGAAGGCAGCAACGCTACTACCAAGGCTCTACTTGGTTTCCCCTATTTTGGGGGGGACAGGGGTGAGGTGACTCCTGACTCTAGGATCCCTCTAAGTATAGTGAAATTCTTTACCGAAATTTTTACTTATGAACACAAAATTCTAATTTTCATAATGGTCAATGAAACTTGTATTCATGAATATGAAATATTAACTTATAAATATGTAATACAGCGGTTCCCCACGCAGTACCTGTCCCCACTCCTGGGTTCCTCTGGGCAACCTGATTCTTTGGCGTCTCTCTTGCAAACCAGGCCCACAGGACCCTGTCCCCCTCGGGAGTTAGCAACCATCCGTCGTCCTAGCTTGACGGGGCAGAATCCATTTTTTTAGCCAGCTCAGTTTATTATAAAAGGGACAGAAGCGATGGTTCCTCTGGGCAACCTGATTCTTTGGCGTCTCTCTTGCAAACCAGGCCCACAGGACCCTGTCCCCCTCGGGAGTTAGCAACCATCCGTCGTCCTAGCTTGACGGAGCAGAATCCATTTTTTTAGCCAGCTCAGTTTATTATAAAAGGGACAGAAGCGATGGGTGCAAGACCTCTACAGGTAGGTATGAAGGGCTAGTCCATTTGTTAACATAGAAACACAATCATGAAAATAAGGACAAAGTGGGGACATTCAAGAATAGAGTGGCTTTATTTTTTTAAAATTTTATTTATTTATTTGATAGAGAAATCACAAGTAGGCAGAGAGGCAGGCAGAGAGAGGGGGAAGCAGGCTCTCTGCTGAGCAGAGAGCCCAATGCGGGGCTTGATCCCAGGACCCTGAGATCATGACCTGAGCCAAAGGCAGAGGCTTAACCCACTGAGCTACCTAGGCGCCCCACAGAGTGGCTTTAAAACTGTAAACGTTTCAATATCTCTGTTATCTATATCTATGTTAAGCTCTCTGGCAACTGTGCAAAGCTGAAGTTACTCCGCCTGGGTTATCTGTAGTTACCACAAAATAAAAGAAGCCATTGGAATGTTTTTGTTTCTCTCCTCATGATGATGTAGCCAGGTTGTCTCTTTTGGAAAGTAAAGTTTAGATCTCTGCCCCTACCAAAGCCTTTCTTTCACACATTTAAAATATAAATAGAGGGGCGCCTGGGTGGCTCAGTGGGTTAAGCCTCTGCCTTCGGCTGAGGTCATGATCTTAGGGTTTTGGGATGGAACTTCACATCGGGCTCTCTGCTCAGCAGGGAGCCTGCTTCCCCCTCTCTCTCTGCCTGCTTCTCAGCCTGCTTGTGATCTCTCTCTCTGTGTCAATTAGATAAATAAATAAAATCTTTAAATATATATATATAAATAGAACCACTGAAGGACAGTGTCGGGAGAGCTGGTCTTACCACCGGCGTTCTGACTTTGAAGTGTCTGTTTTTGCTCTGTTCTTTGGTCACGATGAGTGGAGGTGGGGCTTTCCTGGAAGCTCTGTTGTGGCGAACTGGCCCAGACCTGGCCTTCCCCACTCAGACCATGTGAGCAGACCCACGACCTCACCATCACCCTGCCTCGGGACAGCAGCAGAAAGCACGGTCCATGTCACAATAGTTCTATTTAAATCCCGCCGGGAGAAACCCGTCCTCAGAGTCATGGTTGGCGGAGTCAGGGGCAGACTGTGCGTGTCTTTCCTTTCCTTTCCAGGGTTGATCCCTCGTGTTTAAAGTAGGAGACTCTCAAAGTCAGGAAACTAGTCAGACGTCCGAGCTATGCAGTGACGCTGAGGGCCCTGCAAACCGGAAACACACATTTACAGTATCCATTTCCAGCTCAGTTGGTTCCAGATATCTACCTCTGATGCTAAGGGGAGTGGGCTCTTGGCCCAAAGTTCAACCTGGGCAGAGGCAAGGTATAGTTCACCAAGGTCACTTTTTTTTGTTTGTTTTTACTGTTTAGAGAGTTGGGTGTATAATGTTGGCGCTTTTACAAGAGGCTGGTAGAGGGAGAGGAAAGAGAAAAAAGTAAGACTGTTTTTAATTCATCAAACTACTGCTGATCTCAGAATAATAAACACAAGTCTGTTTCCTTGATGATTTATAAATCACAAATATTTGGGTAAGGAATTTGATAAGTGCCCTGACCATAGAAATTATTTACCAAAATGATACATCAGTAAAAACAAACAAACAAACAAACAAACAGTGATCTCCACAAAACCCTTGAGTATGTCTGTGACATTCTTCAGTCTGGTTCCCAAGGTCCTTAGTCATCATTTCCCTCATCTTTTGAACTTGATCAAAGCAATACGAGGGCCTCTGAGGGGAAAGATTGGTTCCATTATGCAAAAGGCAATAAGGTAGTGCCCTTCCCAGCAGTTAATCAACAGGAATGTTGTAAAATACCGTGTGGTTTTCAAATACCAAGGCGGAAGTTTTCTGGTTTATAGCCTCCCTAGTCATCCTGGCTGGTCTCTGGCTTTCTCAGGCATCGCTGACTGATTCCACACTAAGCCAGACTGGTAAGGCTGGAGACCTGCTGTCCCAGGTAGACCAGCCCTCTGCTGGATGCTTACCTACAGCGGCCCTCCCAGCCGCCAGACCTGGGCTTCTCCCCCAGACCCCAGCCAGAGGTCTGGAATTTCCACAGCGCTGAGTTACTGTAAGAGCCTCCCAACTTAAGTCACTGACCCAAACAGGCAGCAAATTGCATTTAAATGAGCAACGCAGGCCCTGAGGAAAATAGGAGGGAGAATATAAACTGTGGTCACTGCATTCTTCTGATATTTGAAAATTAAGATGGAAATATTTTGTCCACTTGGATTTCTGGGAAATTTAGAGTGGGAAAATTCTTCTGAAGGTCTTAGAAGTAGGGTATCACTTTTTTAATTGAACGATTACCAAGGAAAGAGTAATGAAATTATATTCTATTTGTTTATTTGTTCAACAAAAAATTGTTTTGAGCAACTCTCTTGGCCAAGGTCCAGACAGGGTCTGAAGAGACGACCATGAACAGGAAGGGTCCGGTTCAGTGGGCCGATCAAGAATGGAAAACACGTACCACTGGCATGAGTTCTCTTAAGGTGAAGCATCTCCTTACTATGTGTAAAGGGAAACACAAGGGAACCATCCATCTCCCAGGAATCTCCCATTTCTTAGAATAGTTTTTCCAATTAGAACCTCAAGAAGTTACAGGTTATCAAAGCCCACATCCTGACGACCATGCTCTGCCTGGTGATTCCAGAGTCCTCCAGTCCCTGAAGACCAGCTCAGCGCTGTTTACAGGTGGGAGGGATATTCTCTCTGCTTCCGAAACATAAAATTCGTCCTGAAAGGGTAAAGGGGGACACCTGGGTGGTTCGGTTGGTTAAATGTCTGACTCTTGATTTGTCTTAGGTTGTGATCTCAGGGTTGTGGGATTGAGCCCCACATTGGGCTCCACGCTCAGCATGGAGCCTGCTCAAGACTCTCTCCCTCTCCCTGCTCACCCCTCCCCCCTGCCAGCCGCTGCCCCTTCCTCCCCTCACACTCTCTCTAGGATGACTCCAGCCATGCAGCAGGGATCCCATAGTCCTTCAAGACAGGATTAGATGGTTTGGCTTTCTGAATGTCTCCTTAATCAAGTTGATAAAGTTGGTCCCTAATCTAAATCAGGAAAATACCTGCTTTTAACCATATTTGTCTCAGGGTCTTTGAGTTACATGATATATCCTTAATCCAAGTCACAGATTGTTCTAGGGGACTGAAGGACTCAAAACAGCTTAAACGTGGCACTGGAAAGCAGAAGACTCTATTTGTCCAGTTTATAACAGGCCAGAGAGGAACAGGAGTGTCTGGCAGCTCAGAAAAGGGCAGCTCATGACATGTGGGATATAAATGGAAGGGAGGAGGCTTCCAGGCAACAGCCTTGTTCATAATGGAAACTTTTCACATGATAGTTACATGTTACACACAAACATTTTGCGCAAGAAAATAGATTGGATTTAGAAAAGACTTTTCTTTTGAAAAGCTCAAAGAAAACACACTATCACAACTAAGACTAGTTATGTTGGAGGTTCTCTCCGTGTGAGCCTGACATCATGCTAACTATTTAAGTGGAGGTCAGAAGAGCTTTCAACCTTTGTAAAACCATGTTATCCTTATACAATATCTTTCATTTGAGCAGTATTTCTCCCAGTATTTCTGCAAAGGTGTAGATAATTTATGGCTTATTTTATGGGTAGAGAAACTGAAATGGCTAACCATTAACAGGTTGTGTTTTCTCAAAGTTACCCAGTAGGTAATTAGTAGATTTAAGAAAACAATCTAAGACTGCAAATTCCCGGTTTCTTGGCCTTTCCCCCTTAGACCTTTATACCTTAGATCCTAAATGCAATACCATAAGAATGTAAGAAACGTGGTATTAAGGACCCCAGGAGACTATTACCTTATTACTGTCACAAGACATTTTGATGAGGAGCTTGATAGGTAAGCTTGATAGTTACTGTATATGATTTTCTTTAAAATTTAACTGCTCTTAAAAGGAGTCCTTAAAAGCAGGAATCTTACCGTGGTCCCTTAGATCGTGGCACCTACCACAAAAACATACTTATTAAGCACTATATGGGTGCTCAGGGCTGGTACAACACAGCCATTACGCCTACCCTGATAATGAGTATTGGTCCCTGGGCTCACGGAAACCCTGTTGCGCTTCTCTCGCTCTGTGTCCCTCTGGACAAAAGAATGAACCAAATGCCATCCAGGCTTTGTGGGCTGTGCCACTGCTGACATCAGAGATGGGCACAGCTTTGGAATGTGGAAGGTCTAGGTAGCCGAAGCACTTAGGTAGAAGAAAAGACAAAGACAAATTAATTAATTTGTCAAGTCCCTCCTTTCAGATTGCAAAGTATCACTTCCTGGTGGTGCCGAGCTCCCATTTTTCTTCCTCCTCTTTGGGTCCCAGTTGGCGGTTCCAGAGACACTCAGGAGTTAGTGTGGTGTTCACCGTGGTTGCAGATGGTGACTGAGGAACATTTTACAATACGAGGAGCTCTGGTATTACTCCTAAATTGTACATCCAGAGGGCTCTACATACCACTTGTGAATCATGATATTGATTCTTTACCTGAACATAAATACTAAAGCATATATAATGCAGACCTTGAGTAGGACAGTAGAACCCATAAATACAACATGTAGAACCTATTCACAGGTTAACGTTACCTTACCATGGAGCCTTGGGCAGGTCATAACTTCTCTGAGTTTCTGTTTCCCCATTTGTAAAAGAAAAGGGTTTGGACTAGTGGCTCTCTAAAGTCTCTTTCAACTATAAAAATTGTTTTTTTTTTAAATTATTCTACCTATTTATAAATATATATATCCTTCTAACAAAACTTAAACAGCCTTATTAAAAACCTACTATAAACTTTATATGACCCACTATAACCCTTGCAAAACTGGCATAAAAATCTAAGCCCTCCTTCTTGCTCATTTTGCCTCTCTGGCCTCATTCATTCATTCATTCGTCAGGCATGTATAGGGTACCAGATAGAGGACGGAGATGGTGCTGTACTTTGAGTGAGAACACAGCAACAACTAAGCCACAGCTGACGTGTTCAAACATCTCACGGGCCCAAAGACACATCACGAGACCAGTAGGCTGCAGTCAGGTCCATACAGTGAGGGCTGGACCTGCAGAAGGAGGCAGCCCACAGAGCAGTGTGCCCCTTCTCTGCCCTGAGGGATGGTGGGCCAGAGAAGGACCTGTGGAGGAGGTAGGGTGTAAGTTGAATCTTAATGAACGAACAGTAGTCACACCAGTGCAGAGAACCGGAAGAACACCTTAAGTAGAGAGGACAGCATGACAAGGCACAGCGAGGAGGGCAAACATGTTGACAGAGTGTCCTGTGTGGAGCATGGCCCCAGTGGGCAGAGCCCGCACCAGCTGGCAGGTGCTGGGAGTCTTAGATAGACTTATTCTGTAGGTGATGCCAAAGTTTCAAGAGATTAGAGATAGGGGAATGACGTAATAGATTTAGGTGACAGATGGGTCGCATTCTGACAGTGGTCTGGAGGAACGATGAACTAGTGGAGGCCCGATTAATCAGAGGAACCAGTTGGGGGCTGCGCACATAATCCAGGTGAGACATTCTCAAACCCGAGGTGGGACAATGACAGTAGGGCAGGACTGACATCATATTTTGGAATAGGATGTGGATCTATTTAGGTAACACCCAAGTGCGTGCCTACGTCAGTCGGTTTGATTCTCCCGCTGTGAACAGCAGGAGGAAAACGTTACTGGCTCCACGTTCTCAGACTTGCATTTTAAGGTTGTACTTGCTGCTCACTTCACATTAGGGAAGTTGAAAGAGGGACATGGTCTCCCTGCGTTCCAAGAGGCTGATGCATTGATCATCATCAGCTTTTGGAAGCTGTGAGCAAAACATTTCCGGTCTCCCTGGGTCATCCCTTGCGCGTGCTAACAGTGCTTTCGTGGAGGGCAAGTTAGCACGATTGAACAGGACCCATGCCATTCACCACATAGGTTTCCAGTTTTCAACAGAGAGAGCCTGTTCACAGCCAGGAACAGCAAGTGGTCGCTTCAGTTTAGGCATCTGCTGCTTTCTGGGCAAATGAGTCAGAAGCAGAAGGTTGGTTTTTCCTTATGAAAGGCAGATGCCTTTAAAACCACTCGGGGGCAAATTCTGAGGACAGCAATAGGGGTGAGATTGCCCCCAAATTCCCTGGAAACCCCCAAAGGCAGTTGATAAGATTTGACCAGCCCAGGGAACCAGCAGTGGCCCTGGGGAAGCTTCAGAGCGAGGAGTAAGGCTCTGGTCCCGGCTATAGCTCTGAAGTCCAAATGGCATTTACGGGGCTCTGTGATTTACACAGATTTATATAAGATTGAAAGCACTTTATGAAATGTGTTCCTACAATTACATTTCCTAAGAATTACTAGGGATTAGAATGTCACTATTCTCAAACACTCTGCCACATAGTTTTCTGTAAACAGTTTATACAGAAATAAAGGAGAGGGAATAATCAGTTGCCAGTTTATGTGAACTTTTCCATACAGAGGCTCACTAAGGCCAATTCCTTCTGATTTATGTACCAACTGCCTGCAGCCAGCTGGACAACAGTCATCCTGACTCCTTACCACTTTTAGAACGTTTTAAAAGTAAGCCCTAATAAAAGGCTTCCTTTCTATTATCCCTGTCCTTTGGGATGAGGAAAATCCCCCACAGAAATTGTACACATTTTGCGAAAGCTGTAAATTCTGGCGGTGACATTTTAATGTCCCAAAGTCAGTGCATAATAAATGTCTCCTGTTATAAGTTAGAGCCTTTCTGGGATGTGTTGACCTTTGAAGTCTCTCCAACAGATAAGTTTCTCTCTATTCAAGGCTACCATACATTGGTTTTAATTTTTACTAACCATAAAATTATGATTAAAATTCTTCTAAAATAGAAGAATTATTTGGCTTTATTTTTTTATATGTAGCCTGAAATGATGCTCAACTTTGGTGAAAAGAATCACTTTATTTTCCTAACGTTGAAGAATTAAAAATCAAAATCACATTTAGGGAGGGGGCATATCACAGAGTGAACACGCTGGAGAAATTGGAATATGCATAAGAGTTCAAATACACACATTATTTAATATTGTTATGTGGCTATTTCAGCCTACACACACACACACACACACGCACACACACACACACACTTTTGAAATTTACTAAAACAATATCCACTAAGAATTTAAGATTCTTTGTTAACAATCTTACTGTTGACTCAGAATCCACTTTCTGCCATCAAAGTTGGATTTTCTACTCCCGAAAGGATTGGGTATGTCTTACAGATTTCTGGACATGAGGGAGAACTATAGCACAGTCCATGTCTGCTGACCTCTTTGGCCTCCTGATTCTGTCTCCAGCTAGGAACACACACTCCCTTTCTGACTTGGGAGCACCAAATGGTTCCTCCGCCTGGCCACGAGGCCTGGAGCCTCTAAGGGGAAGCTCACATGCAGATCCTGCCTTGGAGTCCATCGAAGAAAATTCCCGTGGGATCTGTTGAGCATTTGGGGAGGAGGGATAGGTTTTCTGACTGGAACAGAAGAGCCTCAGGGTTTCCATGTATGGAACATGTGTCGACAACATGCCAGGCAAAGTCCATAGAGCAGTGAGCAAGACAGATGTGGTCTCTTCCCTTTGGAAGTGAGCTCTTGTATCTTCCAGTTAAACACCATTTGGTACAACCGAGAGGAAATTCTAGTACTAAATTTAAAAATGGAGCCATGGGACTTCATAGTGCAGCTCCAGTGACGTAAAAACAAATACACAGGTGTAAACAAGTATAAAGGAATACACTTGTATATGCTCTTAAAACGTTACAAAGACCAGAGTAACACTGTGGAATGGAGGAGAGAAGGGAAGCATTTTTATTTTTAATCTCTCTCTCTCTTCTTGCCTTTTGTTCTGTGTACAATCATTTTAAAGAAATTTTGTCTTAGAAACCACACACAGAATCAAGGCATCTTGAGAAACAAACATGGAAAGATCTATTGTTGAATGGAATAAAAAAGCAATTTATAAGTGACGAGGAAGATTCCATTCTTGTAAAAACTAGAGATAGATAGTTGATAGATGATAGACAGACAGACAGATAACTGTAGTGAAACAACTGAGGATATAAAACAAATTGGTATGGAAAGTTACCTCCAGGGGATATGGCGAAGAGAGAGGCCTCTCATTTTCTGTGTAGCATGTTTCTGTACCTTTTGACTATTTTTCAGCAAGCGTGAATTGATCATCAGAAGAAAATGATTTTTTTTTTACATAAAAAACGTGGCGGAATGTTTTATACCAAACCACTTCAGCTAATCCCTTTTTGTCACAGTAATAAAAATAACTTAGAGAATATTAGAGCAAATAGATATGTGAAGTATAAACATTGATCCAGTCCTAGTTTTTCCAAATCCTTATAATTCTCTTTTCCCCTTGTAAGTCCTAAATCAGAAAGGATTTCATATAACTCTTGAGGTTCAGTTAGGAGCCAGTCCCTGGCAGCTGAAATGGAGATCCCGTGGGGGTCACTTGACCTTCTTCTGTGCCACATCTCACAGCTGCCCCATTGGGAAGGGTCCTTAGTCTGAGGGGCAAAAGACCCCTTTTTTCTTTAGCTCTTCAGCTTGACCTTGGACCCCAAAACCTTTGCTATGTGACGGGCCTCATGGAAAGGTAGCAAGCAGATTCGGTTTTTGTTTTACTTTCAGAGCACTCATTTGAAGGTTTTCACTCTGAATTGGCCTGAGTCTGGGTCTCAGACCCACACGTGGTGGCAAGCTCTTACATGGTGGAGATGGCCCAGGCAGGCCTGTCTGTACTTTCACTTCCCACCCAGATTCCTGAGTACAGACCAATGGGAGATTGCGTCAGATTTGCCCAGGCAGCCCAATTAGACAATCCTGAAATCCCCTTGATGACACAGCATGCATGAAAGCCTGTTTGTACCCTATCACATTGTTAAATTTAGATGCAGTCTGGCTGTGTTACAGCAGGAGCTCTTGAAAAGAGGCAGAGAATGCACAGAGATCGATCCAAGGCTACAGCAAACCTGCCTGGGCCAGTTAGTCTTCACTTATTTTGTAACGCAGACAGAGGGGGAGATAATTCCAACCTCAGCCAGTTGCAACAGAGACATTGTTTCCGTGAAGTTATGCTGGAGAAGGAAGTGCCTTCTAGGTGCTGGGAGCTGATGTCTGCCAAGCCCACACAAGATGTAAACTGGGAAGGGTAATTGGTGTCCTGAAAAACAAGAAGTCAGTTATCCAGCACCGAATTACTGAGAAAATCATGTGAGTGCTTGTAACAGGGCAAATAACAAGTGTATGAATAAAATCAAGTCTCGCTAAAGGGACAAAAATCAATAGCCAAATTATAAGAGTACCAAAGACATCATTTATGTTATTAATGAGGTATATAGAACGCACACAACAGAGAGCCCTTTTAATTCATGGGGAAAAAAAATAATCGGACCATGGGGACATGTTGGGGTCTACTAAGAGTGACATTTTAAATGTAGTTGTTTACTACATTTAAATGTAGTAGTTGATACCAACACTAGCAACATGATCCATTTAAGACTAGTTGGTATATGGGGAAATGTCATAGATTTTGCTTTTCTAGGTAAAGATGCAAAAAAACTAGTGGGCATGTTAACCATTATTTGCTTTTAGTAGAGCCAGTCTTCTCCCGAGTCTTTCCGAATATTTATTTATAGTCTTTCCACTCCTCTGCACTACAAGACTTGAGATCTATAATCGGAGATGTACTATTCACCTGTTGGCACCTCACAGCCTTCCCCTGACTGATGAGTTGATAGGTACCATCTCCAAAGGGTGGAGAGAAGCACAGGCAGGGATAAGGACACACACCGCAGAGTGGAACACAGGATGGAATTCCAAAAAGCTTCAAAAGACATGGGAAGCCAAGAGCCCCAAGAAAAGATTGGTGCGGAGGAATGTACATAAGACTAAAAACAACAGCAACAAAAAAAATACCCCAATGCTTTGATAAGGATGTCAGTTGCAGGGTTCATCTTTCCCATCCGGAAGTCAAGAAGGCACTGGCCCCAACTGACCCAGACACTGAAATAGGATTTTGCATTCCAGAACGCATACATTTATCTCTGATTGAATCTCAGAGGATTGAGATGAATTCCACAAACAAGGAAAAAAAGTGGAGCCCAAACAGAAGAAAAAGAAGAATTGTGTAAGGAAGTAAAAAACAATCCTATTAGAATTAGCAACACAAAAGAGATATAATTGTGTTATTTCGTGTTAATAATAGTATTTTATGTTAAAGAAGCAGAACACTTTTATCAATATCTCTTAACTTTTAGTACAATTCTTTTAAATATCAAGCTATCTTGAAGTATAGGTTTTTTGGTAATATTCCTTTCTACATAATCCTGATTTGTCATCTGTCCTCCAAAGCCCCTAATAAACTTCTGTGATCCATTTGTAGTTCTGTTGCTCCAGCCACATATCTAAAATGACAAGAAACAAGTGAATGAGTGGAAACAATTTGAAAATGAATTTGCCAGTTTAAAAAAAAAAAAGGCATAGTTCAAAATAAGAGATGAGTCAAAGGGAGGCATTGCCCAGAAAGAAAACACACACACACACACACACACACACACACACACACACACACACAGAAAACTGTATCATCAGGCAAGTTCGTTGACTTTCCAACAACAAATGAGTCATTCATCCTTCTATATATGTCACATATATTACAGAACTTGAATATAAAATGGTATTTACCTTTCAACAACAACAGAAAAAGCCCCTACAGTCTCGCACTACCTCAGGTTTCCCCTAAATTTCTCAACATGCTAAACCCGTCTATTAGCCTTCAGAAGAGCTGATCTGAGAAACTTGAATCAACACAGTAAAACAACCAATTATTTTTCTACTTTGCACCGAGAATAGTCACACTCACCCTTCATGTCCAAAGCCTTTTCCCTTCCACTGGGGGCTACTATACAGCCCAGTCAATCAGTAACTTTCAAGGAATAATTACTCAAAAGTCCTTGTAAAGCTGAGTATGGACCAAGGGCTGCCTAAAACTTTAAAAGAGAGGTTCTAGAAAAATGCAGCAAATAGTAATAATTCACTAGTCACCCCTGGAAAAGACCAGCAGCCTTATATTTGGGGGCTGCTGACTGTTTTTCTGTGGGGGAAGGACTTGTTGACAATTTAAGCTTTTTATCAGGTCTTTTTCTCTGAGGAGTGGAGAGGAGCTTTCTGTCTTTACATGGTCTCTGTGATGTCACACTCTCCAGCTTCTGAGTAAAAAAAAATCTGGATTTTATGTTACTGAAGTACACAAAAGATGAAAAAGTGAGGAGATAGATCCGCTTCATGAAGCAAAATCAGAACATGTCAGTACTCATCAATGCTATGTCGTGGATACACTCATATTTGTTATGTTAGTTACTGTGACATTTCTACGTATTTTTAAACTTTTAACACAGAGACAAATAAATCAATAAAAGGAGCTTCATGTTTCTACAGAAAAAACCATTTTTTTAACTTGGTAGGTCAATGAAATATATGTTCTATAAATCAATAAAATAAATATCTTTCTAATGTTTTTTTCAAAAGGAAAAGTTTGCCACAAGTATTCCATTCCCAGAACCAAGGTAGAAGTTTTTTGGTAGAGGATGAGCCACATATTTGCTGTTTGAGATCAGGAAATATTAAAGACTATTTAAAAGTTCATAGAGGGGCACCTGGCTAGCTCGGGCGTCTCAGTTAGAGAAGGATGAGACTTGATCTTGATGTCATGGGTTCGAGCCCCTCATTGGGTGTACAGATTACTTAATAACTAAATAAAAACTTTAAAAATATCATAGCATTTGCAGTAGGATTAATAACTTTAAAACTATCAACATGGGAAAAGAAAGCAATCTGGATTTTGGTCTAAGTTCTGCTGCTAACTTACAATTTGAACTCTGACAAATGTCTTAACTTCACCTGGGTCTCAGTTTTCTTATTTTACAAGTGGAGATGATAACACCTTTCAAACTAATGCACTTGGCTTTGTGAGGAAAGGATGTATAAAGCTTTCAAAGAACAAAGCCCTGTTTGAATGTTAGATAGTTTTGTGAAAAATATAGTACCATCTTCTGATTTCCTTCTCTCACAAATGCCATTAATAAAAATTATGGTGAGAGTGAGACTGGCATTAAAAGTGCATTCCTGATCCACAGACTGCCAATTACGGTGCCATGGCCATCTGGGCACTTAATGAGTCTTAGCTGGTGGTCACCATCCACCTTCATACACAAAGAGATTCATTCTCTCAAGACTTGATTCTAGAGTGACTTCCTCTTTCCATGTTGGAATTTTATTGCACCTGACATCCAGATGGAAAAAGGCAGAATGTTCCAGAAGTGGTTGATCCACTTTAAATTTAATTTAAGCATGTGGTGATTAATGTCCTCTGTGCTCATTTTTTCTAATTTGTAGTCTTTTGAGTTGAAAGTTACCCTAGCTGCGTTCCACTAGGTTCCCTTTTACATACGACAAATTCTCACTGTTTGGTGACACCCTTGTTTGGTGGGCTTCTCAATTACAGATGTAGTAGAGTATCCTAGTTCCCAGTTGAGTGCAATAGTCAGTTATAACATCCTGGGAAAATAGTCAATTAGCCTGTGATTCATGTTGGAATAATGCATTGCTTTCTAGTAAAAGATTCCTTGGAGTTGTGTCTAGAGTTTAAGAGCAGACGACTTTTACAAGAACATTTTGTTGCACAGAAATTCCCTTCATAACTTTTAGAAATTGCGTTTACACAAGAGTGTTTAAATAGCACAGACATTACTGAAGAGTGGCCAAATCTGGTGCAGTCATGTCACAGAATTTTCCAACTCTTGAATAATAATATTCTAAGCTGAGGTTGAGATTCTACTACTCTCCAATGTGGTTTTCTGTTCTGAGGTGGTTTGTTTTCCTCCCTGCCTTTCGTCACATTTTATATCCTGGCAATAGAACCACTGACCTCCATGAAGAGAACATTTTTAATGAACTTGGTAGTTCTTGAGATGCTTATGTCTCATGAGTAACAAAGGACTTAAAAATATAGGCATTGCAGACTAAATCTCCAGGACTTCCTCAAGGTGCTGAGAAAGTTGAGGCAGATCATGTGATGTACTTGTGCCTGTAAATGTTCTCATCTGTAAAATGGGAGAACAGTACTGATCTACAGCATAGGACTATTCTCTAACTGCAGGGGGGAAATGTTTATCAGTAGAAAGTATGACGAGATTATTAAATCAAGATATTTGATCCTAGCATTTTGAAACTTTCATTTAGAAGAAAATCTTTATTTACAATGAGAAAAATGGGTCATTTTAAAATTCATTAAAAAAATAAGCAACGTTTTTTGATTGAATGGATGTAACCAATAACTCCATCAGGATTAGGAATCATTCTACCTGTAGAACAAGGCAGACTTTGGAGACATATCTAAGATTCTTTGTACTGCTCATCATTAACACTGTCTCAACAGCACAGAGATTCTACTGACACAACACACACCATTCTACTGACATTTGGTACCTACAAAACTAAGGAATGTGGAGGTTTGGGGGCTTTGCCTTAGTAGATGATACCCAATACAGGAAATAGAACCAAGATCATTTCCAATTCCATTGGTTCCAATACAACCAATTCCATTTTCCTGTGTCCCAGGCTTGTATGGGTACTTCAGATTAGGTATCCAAAAAGCATATTCTGTAGATCTGGAAAAGAAAGTGTGACTATTTCCTGAGACACACTTACTATGCCCCAACTCCATTACCTCACCAAGTCACCACTCAAGGTAGTTGAATTTCTGTGGTGTGATATATGGAATCATGTATCCCATGTTGCATCAAATGTTAATGCTTTGGAAGCATTTGGTGCACAAGAGGCAGGAAAAGTTTCTGCCCAAAAGAGACAGATCCGATAGAAGACTTTAGACCTGAATTCTTCCCCAACTCTCCTCCTTTCTAAGGTTAGGCACCTTCCCTCTGCTCGCCTCCCTCATCGCACTTATGGTAACTGCATGGTAGTTCTGTGTGCGGGTATCTGTTTTCTTTACGAAACCAAACGAGTGTTCAGTGGGTATGCAAACTGGACAGTCTCCTTTTTTCTTCTTTTGCCCTTCTCTTTCATTAATTTCATCCATTCTTTTATCGAACAAATATTTTAAGCACTACTGTGTGCAACCACCCAAATGCATTATCTTGTTAAATCTTTACATCTCCACTGTCATCCTGTCATCCCCACTTTAAAGATAAAGAAATAAGAAATTAAGTCACTTGGCCAAGTTCAATGAGAGAAATTTAAAAAAAAAAAAAAAGGAAGAAACAAGGATTTAACATTAGATCTCTCTGGCATCCCAATCAATGCTTTTTCTCCTCCATCATGCTGTCTCGCAGGCCAAGGCTATTACACAGAGAGCAATAGAAACCATGGAAAGAATACTTAAGAAAGAGTATGCACAGGCTCTTTATATGGGAGGAGATGGATGACAATCTGAGATCCTGTGGAAAGCTTAGGCACAGATGGTGACTAACGAACACTGAGTGATGTATAGTACAGCACGGCCTGGTATATTTTGCAAAACTTGAAGTAACACTAGAGCAGGTCAGTTCTGTGAAGTGAAGGTCACATAGGAAGAGTGAAAGAATACAGTGCGGGGGCCTCTGGGAGACAGGACAGCACAGAGCCTGGGGAGGAGGCTGCAGTCAGGGCTGGAAACCAGGATGCAGTTTCAGGGAAAAGATTTTGAAGTAAAAAAAAAAAGTGCCCTTAAGGCTGATCTCTACAGCTGGGAAAGGAGAATTCAAGACTTACAGGAACAGGTACCAATTACCATTTGGCAGGAAGGCAAAAAAAGCCTCAGGAAAATGCCAAGGATTTCATCAGGATAAACTTGTACAAGAATGTTAAGTTCAAGAGCACCAGATGGCATTTTTCTGAGGTACTTGGTATTATAAACAGAGATTTCTGATACAGGCATTTCCTCGGAGACAGAAGGAAAGTCGTCCACTGAATTTTATTTGAGGACTGATAAGTGGCACCAGAGGAAGCCACATACACATGACTATTCCTTGTGGAGATGTGAGCCAGATGAGAAAGCCAATTCCCTTCTGACTGCATTTGTTTTCTTTGGTTTCCTTGAGGCTTCCTGGTAATAACCAAGCTTGAAAAAATAAACTTTTGGTATCTCTTTTAGGAAACACACTTTTCATGTCTCTTTCTGGAAACCATCCTTTTAGGACATTGGAACTCTTTCTGTTATCATTCTGCCCTCTCAAAGAAGAGAAGATGAAGATTTTCTCTTGGTTAATAAATGGCATAAACAGAAAGCTTTTGAGGATCTTTGAGTAATTTGGAAGAAAGCTTTAGAGAAATGTATTTCATTCTTGTTAATAAATAGCCAAAGTTCCTCAAGATGCTAAAAGTCGGGCGTTTGTTTCCCTACTGTATACACAAAGGTCTCCTGTATTTGTGTCCTTCTGTGCTCATTTCCTTTGCTCTCTGCCTCCAGACCCCACCCCCTCACCCTACCCAAGCCAGGAACATCTTCTTCTGTCTTCTCCGGTCCCTTTCTAACTTCCACCTCTCTGTGTTCTTCCATATGGTCCCATATGTTTCAAATAAAAGCCCATTGTCCATCTGACAAGTCACTTTTCTCTCTTTCATATTCCTCCTTATGAGTCACATCCCCTGGAAGTCCATCTTCCTTTTGGAGTGTCTTTCCTTCTGAACTACTTCAGATCCTGAAATGATGAAGAAAATCACAACAATACCCTATTTTCCTGACTTCTCTTCCACGTAAACAATCTCAGAAAACTTCCTTTCAGAGATCTGCCATCCTTTTCCTTTTATGATGTCTTTTGAGGGACTATTATAAGTCCAAGAGGCAGGGATGCTGTGGGAGTTTGCTTTGTGCACTTCTTAACATGCTTGTTAGATTCTGGAATGTCACTTAGGATGTGAGTGCCAGTAGTGTCAGAGGACAAAATGAAAATGTAGTTGATGAGCAAAATCAAATTTATTTATAAAACTGCATTGAAGGAGTACCTGGGTGGCTCAGTGGGTTAAAGCCTCTGCCTTCGGCTCGGGTCATGATCTCAGGGTCCTGGGATCGAGCCCCGCATCAGGCTCTTGCTCAGCAGGGAGCCTGCTTCTCCCTCTCTCTGCCTGCCTCTCTGCCTACTTGTGATCTCTCTCTGTGTGTCAAATAAATGAATAAAATCTTTAAAAAAATTGCATTGAAAAGTCAAAAGGAACCCATCATCTTTCAGAATGCACACGAAGTGAGAAAGATCTAGACTAGAGCTGTCTTCTGCTGAGGAGAGACCTGCGTAGACTGGACCTCCAAGGAGGGAAGACAGAAATAAGACAGGTCTAGGTTTGAATCCCAGCTTCACAACTTACTAACAAGTTGACTTCTCACAACCTCAGGCTCTTCTCCAAGAAATGGGAAATAATAATGTGACTCATGGCCTTGCTGTGAGGTTTAAGTGGGAGAATGCATATGAGTTGCTCAGCATGGTACCTCCTAGAAGGTGAATGTTGAAACAAATGAGAACCAAGGTTATCAGATGCCAAAAGGGCCATCTGGAGGGTATGTAGACGTTTGGGGAGGCAGCAACATGCAACCCAACACAAAGTTGCAGGCATTAGAAAGAGATGGGGGTGGTTCTCTACTCTCTGGGAAGGCAACAACCCAGCCCAGAGAAGCTGTGGAATGGTGTGGTGCTGGGAGTGGCACAGGTTCAGCACCTGAGTCAGGGACCCCCAGACAGGGGCCTTACAAGGCAGAAGCTCCTACATAGGAACGAGGAGTCAAGATCTTGCTGGCTTACCTTACCGAGGCCTCAGTGCTGGGTTCCCTGTCAGCTCCCTGGGTCCTTCCTCCCTCAGACCAGGATTGATTTTAAGACTAGAGTTGGGCTGGTGGGGCCCAGGAGTTGCCTGAGTAGCACCTTTCCTTAGAAGTCTGACAGACTGTTTCTTTCTTCTCCTCACATGACAAAGAGGCAAACATAAAATTATGGGAAAATGAATCACTGAGAGAAGGCAGTTTGAATTTTCTCCAAGACAGATGTGTTTGAAAAGACTCTTTCCTCAGAGGAAATTTCTTAGGTTTCAATATTCCATTCGACCCAACAAGCTCCAGAACTTTCTTTCCTTTATCTTGGTTGCCTGCCTGAACAATTACTCTGCGAATCGCCCTGTTGCATTTGTCTGCTGCTCACCCCTGGCCCCAAAGAGTTCTTGGCTGGTCTTTAGATTTCCCTCATTAACATTCTTTCTGATTCAAAAACCACACAGATGACAAATGAATACAACTTAAGAGTCCCCTTGAGTGTGTTTTTATTAGTGTGACAGAGAAGCTTCATATTTTAAAAACTCATGTATTTAGTATACCAAGTTTTGAAAAGCTTAGCTTTGGTGACAAATATATGAATTCCAAATCGTAGGTGTTTTTTTTCTTCTTTTTATATTGATACATGTACAGGTGAAACAAAAGAACGTTTCATTGAACTAGGACATCCTGGGATATACAATGACTTTTAGTAAGGTAAAATATGTCATGTTTTAGAGATTTCTTTTGTTATATAGATGTTGTGTTAGACTATAACGTTAGACTCTATGTATTAGACTGTAGATCTATATGTTTCTGTGTATTAGACTATAAAGGAGTAACTTTCTGAAACCTACAGGAATTTTCTTTTCCTGAGTGTTGCAGCCAAGCACCTGATCTGTTAGTGGTTGTGGCTGTTGTGTTATGATCCCCAAAACATATTTCCTGCCAGGTTCTCCCTGTATACATGGGTCGCTCAATAAATACTGGGAACAGCCTGACAAAATCTGAACTGTATATATATCCACAATGATTTACTTTTTATTTTGTAATTACTTACTGGCAATACTTGAGGACATGTCTAGTTGACTTTCTCCAATGAAGGAGAAACAGCTGTTCCTTGTAACTCAGGGGAAGTGCTGGGGAATCCATGAAGTAGGGAGGGGCGGGATCAGGACAGAGAAGAGTCAGGGGTTATGCCCCGCAGAGAGGTTTAGGTTTCTCTGTACAACTTGCTTTACTGAGGTGTCCGGGTCCTCCATCTACAGCTATTGTCTCTCGCCATAGAGTAGTAGAAAGTTTGTTTTCAGGAAGTGGCTGGTGGAATTTCCCAACTGCAGACAGATAATCTCCTAGGTGGGGCAAGTGAAGAGTTGCTAATCAGGTCTGGGTTATGACAGAGAGTGTCCATAAGTCAGGCCATTGTTCAGAAGGGGCGCATATGGTAAGGGATTCCACTTTCTTGATCAAGACTAGAGGAAGCCCAGTAGTACTTCCCAAAGAAACTTAATCATTAAAAACCCCACAGGCCTCAAGTACTGGAATAAAGAGAGAAGGAAATGACCCCAAACCTAGCGTGTATAATTCAAAAACAGGTCAGTGGTCCTATAAATACAGAAACCAAACTGATGGTTGCCAGAGGGAAGGGGGTGGGGGGTGGGCAAAGTGGGTGAAGGGCAGTGGGAGATAGAAGCTTCTAGTTATGGACTGAAGAAGTCATGGCAATAAAAGGCACAGCATAGGGGCTACAGTCAATGGATAATGTAACAGTGTCGTATGGTGACAGGCGGTATCTACACCTGTGGGGAGCACAGCCTAACTTGTAGGAAAACCGAATCACTATGTTGTGCACAACATTGTGTGTCAACTGTCAAAGTTAAAAATGAAAAAATAATTAGGTCAGTGGTGTCTGCAGTAATGGAAGGAAAAGATCACTCTTTCTAGTATATCTTTATCACCATCTTTTTTTTCTTTTTGTGTTCTTCCTTTCCATGCTCTGTAGTGAAGGTAAGCAAATGTAAGCCCTTGCTGTACTTTATTTGGGAAGTAAAACAATCAGGCTTTAAGTTCTTTTTCTGTTTCACGGACTTGGAGAAGGAGCCCAATATGGAGAACCTGCTGCTGGGGCCCTGGGTGGGGGAGGGGAGGTAGGGGGAGGGGCACATGCAGTGTCAGCCCCAGGCCCCACACTGCTCCTCTGGAGAACCCAGGGAGTGCCCTCTCATTGGAAGAAAGGCCTTCCCCACCCCCATGGGCAGGGAGATGTACTTAAAATACCAAAATGCTGAAGAAGATGGAACTCAATGGGGTACTTTCTCAAGGAGTGAAGAGAAATAAAATAGAAGAAAAAAAAGTCTTTTTCTCTTCCAAATGAAATCGAAATTCAGACTGTTTTGGAGACAACAGGGTTTCGTTCCACTGCCCCTTTTCCAAACCTGGGTCATTTGTACAAGTAAAGGAGGGAGAAATTCATTCTTTGAACAAGCTTTGCAAATTAGGACGTGTTCAGATCTCATGCCCAGATAAAATTCCCCACAGACACCTAAACCTACGTATTAGGAAAATAAATAGGGATGAAATGCAGAGATCTTTGAATATGAATCTCGAGCTCTTAAGTGTATCAGGTTCTCCAAAAATTTCCTCCTTGGTTAATTGTCTCCATGGACCCTATTCTGGCCTTGGCACAGAATTTTCCCGATCCTTTCTCTCCAATGCAAATGAGCCCATCCAAGGAGGCATGGTTTTACTTAAGAGCAGAAGCCTAAAATAAGACTTTCTTGCGGAACCCAGTTGTGTGGATAGGAAGCCTCTAGAATCCTGACCCTTGCTCACTTTGGCTTTAAAGCCCCTCTCTTACATTTTCTAGGCAGGCTTTCTGACTATCCATTTTGATGACAGTGAGGTGAAAGCCAGCATGTTTTTAAGGGAAACCTTTCATTTTCTCCACTAAGTAGCCCAGAGTAATTTACTCTTTGCTCCTAAGTTTATCTTCTTCCTTCTTGGATTCTTTCTTCCTTCTTCTGTTATCCCTTATTGCTTAACCTGGATTCTTGATACCCTGGGATTCCTGTGTTTCCCCTTTAACCACCCCCACCTCATTCCCTCCCATCATTTTGTCTGTGTAAATGTAACTCAGGAGTATAAATATAAATGTGATAGAAATGTGCCTCAGTGACAGTGAACCATTTAAGCCTCTCTCACATGTTCCCCTTAAGACGACTGAACTGAAGACCAGCATGGGTTTGGCTTTATAGGAATCCCAAATCTACCTACTTCAAAATTGTTAGTATTTGATTAGACAACCGAATGAGAAAAAAAGATCACTGTAGCCAAAACGATTATTTTTCACTCATTGAGGCATTATATATATCTACTTTTTAAAAATCTCCTGCTACCTGGCCATATGACACACTAGCATCTTATAAAACATATGAGAACCCCCATAGAGCATCAATATTATTCAAGGTTTATACCATACGGAAAATCCTGAATGTCCCCCAGGTTAAACCAAAGAGAACTAAGCTTTTCTGATCTGTGTCTGCTACTCTATTGTGTATTCAAGTTCATCCTCGTGCTATGATTCAAGTTCTTCCTCATGCTATTATTATAAATGCTGAGTGAGGGGCTTTGTTGTGTATTCCCTCATTTAGCAATTGCATTCTACCTCATATGAACGTAACACTTTTCCTTCAATTATGACCCTTGATTTTAAGCTTTCGATTCCCTGGAGGAATCATTTGACAAATTTTGGCCAGTCTTAGAAAAATCCACAGATGCCACTTTGAATAAAACAGTTCATAATGGTTTAAAAGAGGCTTTTGACTCTTAACTTTCATCTCCACATATGAGGTGGGTGGAGGGAGAGGGAGGAAGTAGATCAATGGCCAACGTCAAGTTTTGATCCCAGCTCCAACCCGAGCTCTACCCACCACCTAAACACGATCTACAGCAAGATCATTTGTCAGCACTTCATTCATGAGCATCATAATTAAGATGCCACAATTCACTTCTGGTATCAAAGGTTCGTTTCGATGAAAATAACATGGCTAGCATCTCCTCTGTGAAGAATCCAGAAGGCCCATTTGGAATCTAGACTTTGAACACTGGTCTGAGCACAGTCCCACACCACAGAGTGGGAAGCTTGCTGCCGCCCCTGCTGGAATGGGGGCTCCAGATGTCACCCAGAACCCAGTGAAATGAAGAACTTGAGCAAGTCAGAAAAGAAAGTGAAGAGGCATGTTTTCCCTTCTGACATATCTCTAACAACTGTGCCTAACCTGAAAATGTGGCTCCAATCCTTTACAGAACTATTAGTTTCTTTACAGCAAAGTTCTAAAAACTTAGTTTCTTTTGATTTCTCCCCCTCCGCAGGAAAATGACACATTTGGGGCCAAGGCATTAAAGCATGGTCTCCTGGGAGAAGGGGTGGGGGAGGGCTATTGCTTTCCAACCCACAAACAGTTGCAGGTGCAAAAAATGTGCACACGAAAAGGGAGGTCTGGTAGAGGCCTCTTTCAAACTGCAGCCTTTTAAGTTCAATAAATCTCTTTGCTCTTCCCTTTGTGCGCCGTGTGCTTCCCTCCCACGCTCAAATGCACAGTCCTCAATGTGGCCTCCAGAAGGAATCTTCATGTTTGTTGTGAAGTTTTCCGTAATTACATAATCAGTGAAGTCTGTGAGTTCGTGTTGAGGAGGCTGAAGAATTCAAGCCTGAGGATTACAGTAACATCATTAGATGGCTTCCTGGAAGAGCCAAGTGATTTTTTCCCGGGACCGGACTCTGATTGGCTGCCCTCGGAGGGCTTCCCCTGGCCCCGTGAATCACAGCTTTGTGGACATTGCCACCGGGCAACCTCCCCAAGGTGTTTCACGGTGTTTGTGTGTGTTGTGGGTGAACTCTGCATGCATGCTGTGCGTCGATTTGATTAGGAAGGCGGGAGCCACAAAACCAGAGGGCTGTGGTTTCTTGAATGCCTTTGTGTCTGTGTGGTGAGAGAGTGAGGGCTTAGCCGGTCTGGGCCGCGGTACCTTGACTCATCCGGCAGTGTCTAGAAGCCTTGATTCCTTGCCTTGGGGTTTTAGGGGCAGGAAGAAAGAGAAGAAAGGGAAGACCACAGCTGAGTTTGGGGCGTGTCATAGAATTTGGTACCTGATACGCATCATTTCTTGGAAATTTTTTCCAAGTCAGCTGGATAGTGACGATTATATATTAAAAACCAAACAACCAGAAATAACCTTTTATTTATCTGCCATGTTAATCCCTTAGAATCCACTTTCCCAGGACCCAGCAATCCTTTGAAATGATTATTCATGGGTGCTCTAAACTCTCCTCTCTCTCTCCCCGGTGTTCGGTTTCATGTGTATTTTTTCTCCTTTAGGTCAGTCATGGCATACACACAGAATCTAGGAACTTTTTTAAGGCAGACCCAAAGGTGTGACAGCAGCTGATTATTTTCTAAATGAAAATAACTCTCAAAAAGAAAAAAAAAAAACTTTACATAGCTATCTTGTTATTTTGCTGGTTTCCGTTGAGTTTCCATGGAAGCCATCACCTGCCCATTAGAGGTTGCAAGGCAAGGGAAGAGCTCTGAGAGGAAAAGATGGCTATGAGGGAAATCTCTCCCTTTATTTTGTTCTGTAATAAAGAGTTAGAACCTCAGCTTCTGTAACTGATGCCAGAATTCAGCATTTTATTCTTTTTTTTTAAGATTTTATTTATTTTTTTGACAGATCACAAGTAGGCAGAGAGGCAGGCAGAGAGAGAGAGGAGGAAGCAGGCTCCCTGCTGAGCCGAGAGCCCGATGCGGGCTCGATCCCAGGACTCTGAGATCATGACCTGAGCCGAGGGCAGAGGCTTTAACCCACTGAGCCACACAGGCACCCCAGCATTTGATTTTAAAGAACACAAATGGGATGGCAGGTGGATCTCAAGTAGAAACGTATACATCACGGATTGCATGGAGCACTGGGTGTGGTGCAAAAACAATGAATACTGTTATGCTGAAAATAAATTTAAAAAATTAAAAAAACAGTATACATCTAATTTTCAGGAGCATCAGAATGGCTAGTTACTGTATTCAGCAAGCACAAAATCCTGTGGAGCAGGTAGTTGATTAGAATTGGGATCCTTGGGGCGCCTGGGTGGCTCAATCATTACGCATCTGCCTTTTGCTCAGGTCATGATCCCAGGGTGCTGAGGTCGAGCCCCACATCGGGCTCCCTGCACAGCAGGAAGCCTACTTCTCCCTCTGCCCCTCCTCTTGCTTGTGTTGTCTCTCTCTCTGTCAAATAAATAAATAAAATCTGTTTTTAAAAGGAAAAATAAAGAATTGGGATCCTCAAGCAAAAATTTTCTGGTGGTCCTTCTGCTGGCTCCTGGTTGGACATACCATTTTCTCAATAAGTGGCCCTCTGTGTTGGGTAGCTTATGGCATGGCAGCTACCTTCTCTCAGAAATAGGCCAGTAAGACAGTGAGAAAGGGCAACAGGATGAAAGGCAAGTAGTTTTTGTCTTTGAATCTTAGATATGACATGTCATCTCTTTTGTTAAGTTTTACCACTTAGAATCAAGTTACTAGATACAGTCTGCCCTCAAATGGAGGGAACTACCTAATGGTGCAAATATTAGGAGGCATGGATCATTACAGGCCATCTTAGAGGCCAACTACCAGCTTACCTGCAGAGTTTCCTGTTTCTTCTTTATAACTAAAGACCCCAGGGATAATTAGAAATTTAGTCTTTTGGAAGAAATTAGTAAAAGAGCTCAGTAAAAGGCAGTATTTTAGCTCTCTTCTGGTTCAAGATTCTAAATTGTTGGCAGATATGCCTGTCGAGTGGTTATGGTGCTTCCAAAACCATTGCTCTTGACAATCAGCGGGTGTGGGAGTAATCCTATAGACACTGGCAAAGATAAACCTCCATATCCAAATTAAATGAAATAATAATAGCCACTTGACATTAGCTATTAGAGTAATGATCTTACTATTAGTTAGCTGTTACATTAGTTATCTATTACTGTCTAACAAATTGTCCAAGACTTAATGGTTTAAAACAAGCAAATAAATACTTGTTTTCTTATATAGAGTTCTGCTGGTCAGGAATTTGGGAGTGGCTTAGTGAGGCTGTTCTGGTTGGTGTTTCTCCAGAGGCTGCAGTTATCTAAAGATTTGGGAGCTGGAGGATCCATTTCCAAGGTGGCCACTCACATGGCTGGCAAGTTATTGTTGATTCTTTCCAGAAGGCTCTGTTCCCCACCACATGGGCCTCCACAGGGCTGCTTGAGTATCTTCGAGACATGGCAGCTTGTTTTTCCCAGAGAATCCAAATTGATTATGAGACACATGAAACATATTTCAAACTTCTATAGTGATTCTTGTCCTAGTGTTTATCCATGTTGCAGACACAAAATGTGTGATCTTCAGAGTATTAAATTTTACTACGCAGGAAATACCATGCCAAATGATTCAACACATGTTCATTTCCCCAAGGACAAGCAGCCCCGTTGCTTATAGACGTCAAAAAAAGTTCCATAAAACTGTGATATTTGATTGCCAACCATCAAACTGCAATGTAGATTCATTGGACCTATGCCTGTCTCCTGTCCTGTGAATCTCTTAGATGTACCACAGGATTGTCAATACACAAACAGCAGAGGAGAGGCAAACTGATAATTTCGGATAGCTTCTAGAGAATGAGGACATATATAATCAAATAACCAAAAAGTCCTGGGAGATCTTATCCATAAGACAAAATAAGACCAAGGCCAAAGGGCTCAACAAATATTTGGAGCTCACACTGGTAGTGAGACTTGGCTTCTCATGACAGGAAGACTGGCTTCAAGGTAGTAGAGACTCAAGGGCTCTTGAGTGTGGCTGTCTGTAAGAGTCTGTCTCTACAGCATCAAGGTCTCTGATAATCTTGGTTTGCTAAAACTCTGTCCAGAGACTGCCAGGAACACACCCATAGTAAAAGAAAAGAAAAGAAAAAAAAGGTTAGTATGATTTAACCTACTGGAGCAAGAGACAATACAAGGCAGAGGAAGCATGGATTGAGTCCAAAGAGGAAGAACATAGGGTATGGTACTTACAGGACTTCAGGGCTAGAATTAGTCATAATATGGTCTTAGCCTGGATTGTTCAGAATTTGTAAACCAGTCAAGTTGCTGGAGTAGTCAGTGCATTTTTAGATCACATGATCTTTGCAGAGTTACTAGTATATCATTCTGTCAATTGTCCTATCTTGGAACATACAGAGCTGAGCAAAGAGGTATTGTATCAATTTGACCTTAGGCCATTTGCTTATTTTACTGGTCATAGTGTAGACCATTTTTTAAGCTATAGTGTGCTTCAGCTCTCATCCTCAATCTATATAAGGGAATCTAAACTAATCTCTTCCCTCTCCTTCATGTCCTATAAGGAGGTCTCTAACCTAGGTATATTTGATGAAGTCCCTCCCCTTTTTCTCATGCTGTTTGCTTTTCCTAACAAAACTCCATCCCAAGCTTGGGGGAAGGGAAGAATTTAAAGCAAGATTAATTCTATCATTGTCTTTGCACACAGTGTTTTCTCTAATCATAATTCCATTATACAATTCCATTCTGTCCCTAAAACCCAGCTCAAAATCACATTCTTTACAAAGTGCTTCTCCCTCTTTTCCTCCTCATCTTCACCATCCCCACCCCTGACTTACAAGATAAATTTATGTTCCCCTTTTGTATTCCTGGTGCCTAGTACAGTGCTTGGTACAGAGTAGATGCTTAGTAAATATTTTTGAGTTCCATTGGTAAAATTTAATTAATTTGGCGGTGGGTATTATTAAAATACTTTGATATTTCTGTATTTCAGCTTCTCCTCAGGGTTCTCCTCTCTGATTTCCTTTTGCAAAGTTTGGCATTGTTGTTCTCTGATGGCTTCTAGATAATAGTTTGTTTTGTTTTTTCTTTTATACCAATTATTAATAAATTGAGAGTTCCTTGGGATTAGGATAATTTCTTTTACTTTTTGGCATCCTCCACCCCACGCCCATGCCCCTTCAAACTTAGAGTAATTCTCATACTTTCTAAATATTTGTGGGTTGTGATTATATTTTGAAATATTAACTTATATTTCCTTCTGTATTTCCCCACCCCTCAGTTTCTCCCAATCAAGATGGCAGCTAAGTCCAAACTTAATTGCCTCAGGGAAAGGTTGAGGCCAGGAATGAAGCAGAGTAGAGAACATCAGTCATTGTGGTTTTATTTTACAAAGGTCTAAACCCTTAGTGAACAAAGAAAGTCTGGTGAAATAAATGAAGACTGGGATTCCCAGGTATAGACAAAAACTGGACAAATGAGGAAAGGAGATAGCTGCCAGGTTCCTCTTTCACGGTCCCTATTTTCAAAAAGAAAAAAAGAAAGAAGAAAAGAAAAAGAAAGGATGAGGCAGAGAATGTGGAGACTACAGAGAGATTTCTGAGTGTTCAAGAATAGAATGGACTCAGGTCCTGCCTAGAAGGCAGCAATCCAAGGAGGTAGCAAATCCTCAAAGAGGAATAGATATGAGGTGCATCTAGGCTGGCTGATTAGGGACAGGCTTACAAGTCCCTCCAGTCATAGTATCATGTTAGGTCCCTGGACAGTATGGGATGTGTTCTTAGAGTATGCTAGAGGTGAGGATGCTGGAAAGATTGAGATGAACAGGGCTAACAGTCAGCAATTAAGTTGTTTTAATCCATAGGGAATGTGCTGTTCTTCACACCTGAATAAGTGGGGGTTTATATCTGCTACATTTGTTTAGTTGATTAATTTGTTAATTATGTAAACTTGGTAAAATTATTGTCTATCACATCCTAGAAGGGAAAAAAAAGTTTATCTCATGATGTTTAAAGTGAATTATTATATAATTTTGGATCTCAGCTCTGTCACTAATCAGTTGTGTAACTTTGAGAAATTTACTTCACTTTTTAAAAGTCTCAAGTGCATCATAGGTTTTAAAAATAGCTAAATATATAGGGGCACCTGGGTGACTCAGTGGGTTAAAGCCTCTGCCTTCAGCTCAGGTCATGATGCCAGGGTCCTGGGATCAAGCCCCGCATCGGGCTCTCTGCTCAGCGGGGAGCCTGCTTCCTCCTCTCTCTCTCTCTGCCTGCCTTTCTGCCTACTTGTGATCTCTGTCTGTCAAATAAATAAATAAAATCTTAAAAAAAAATAGCTAAATATATAATTTACTTTGTTGAGGGTGATGTGAGGATAACTGAAATATCTATAAAATTCTTAGCAAAGAAACTGCAAATGATAGCTATCATATATTAACAGTACAAGCTTTCTTTTAGGACTGAGGAACTTAATATTCATGTTGGCCAATTACTAATGATTTTGTAATATTCAAATATTGACAATAAAAAATCCTTTTCCTTCTGTATATTTATTTCTCTTTCAGTAAGTTATTAATGTTTCCAAGGAAACTCCAGCAATATATAAGAATGAATAAAAATAGTTCCTTCATTTAAAAAAAAAATGTCAACTAAAAAATATTGAATAGAAAGAAAGTTATGCATCTGAGACTTTTTGGACATTAAAAAAAAGTGTAAATAACATGAAAACAAGTTACAAAATACCGCATATTATAATTAAATTAAGATAGAACTAAGTTGTATATACTCATATATTATATTTCCATGCCAGAAAAGGAGTCTTCCTTTTTCCAAGATGAATTTATAACCTACATGTCAATGAAATCTAAGATTTTGCTGATAGATGGAAAGCCATATATAACGTTGAAGAATGCGCTAAAAGCAAGAGCAGTAAATGGCAATCTTCTGACTTACTGTATGTGTCACTGAGAAGAGTGATTATTTCTCACAAGCAGAGGTGAAGTCAGGAACTATTATCGTCCAACTTAAGTGGTTCTGCTCTTTTCTTCCACATCCACCAACTTGATTAAATAATGATTCGGCTCACAGGAGACTTGAGCTTGGTGGTTTCAAGTCCATTCCCAGTCAGGTTTGTAAATGTCTCTGGTCTTGAGTTTGGAGGAGGGCAGAGAGATAAGCAAAGGCTCCACCGAGTCAGCACCAGATAAGGTTACCCGGGAGGAAATGGCCGTCTCAAGTGGAGGCAGCCAAGTCACAGATAGAGAAGCAGGACTAGAGGCAGAAGGCCCAAGGAACAACTACAAGTTTGCCTTTAACAGTCTGTGTCATAGCCGCAGGCAAATCCTAACCTGTTGGTGGGGGAGGGTGGTGCTTAAGGAAGAGTGCTTTGAAATCCTTTCTGACTCTGAGGAAAACCTTTCCTCTCTGAGGCAAAATCCTGGATTTAATGGAAGATCCTAGGAGTTTCACAAGAAAATCAAGGGAGGTAATTCTCTGGAGGTGTTTCATCAGGTGTCCCTCCAATGAAAGCCAGGTAGAAGGTCTTAAGAGTCACATTTCTGTTCTAGGCATTTCAATGAAGAAACACCAGCGGGTTCATTTCCAACACCTGTGATTGTCAACTGGCATTTTATTGTACTGCTAGTGGGTCAGAGGTAGGAAGGAAAATCAGCTTTTCCCCAGGAGGAGCAGAAAGTCTGAGAATGGCCTAACATTGAGGAACTTTGGCAAAGGTATGCAGTATTGTGATCTACAAGAACTATATATTTGGTTATTCAGGTGACCAAAATATATTTTTCGTATATATTTGATTCTCATCTACAGATCCTGGCTCAGCTTCCTTTTGCAAATTTCTGAGGTCTAAGAGCAATGGGAGCATCTTTTATTATGATGTAGGGTCTCCGTTCCTGAAAACACTTCAGAGCCAGACGGGTGAAATGGGTGTCTTGTTGTTCCTCAAAAACAACCCCCCACTCAGGCCCCGTTCTACCACAGCTGAGTTTATGTTAGTGAGGTGACTTTTGGAAAGCACCTAAGGAGGGGTTCTGATTGCCGGATAACTGACCATGATTAGAAGGTTGGAACTTTCAGTCCTATGTCCCTGACTGCTGGAGAGGAGAGAAGGGCTGGAGGTTGAATCAATTCACCAACAGCCAGTGATTTGATCACAGCTGTGTAATGAACCCTCTATAAAAACCTGAAAGAGGACATGGTTCAGAGAGTTTCTGGCTTAAAGAACACAAGAAGATATGAAGAGAGGGACAGCCTGAAGGGAGTGTGGAAGCTCTGAGCCCTTTCCTCCTACTTCCTCCACCTCCCCAACCTCCCAACCCCCCACCCCCCCCACCCCCATGCATTTCTTCCATCAGGCTGTTCCTGAGTTACATCCTTCTTTTAAAAAGCCCTGTCATCTAGTAAGTAAAATCTTGTCCTGAGTTCCATGAGCTGCTCCTGCAAATCAGTTGAACCCAGAGAGGGGTTTTGTAAGAACCTATGGTGTATAGCCAATCGGTAAGACAGAGAGGTGACCATCTGGGCTTGTGATTAGCATCTGAGGGGGATGGGGCAGGCTTGGGGGACGGAGCCCTTGTGGAATCTGATGCTATCTTTAGGTAGATAGTGTCAGAATTGAGCTTATTTTTAAGACACCCACCTGGTGCCAGAAAATTGCTTGGTGTTGTGTTGGGAGCCCCCCCGCCCCAACCCTCCCACATGCATTGGAATTGGTGATCAGAGAACCCCATCAAAGTAATTGTCTGAATGTCTTATTAGATTCTTTTAAATTTACCACCGTAAGGCATAGTTACTGAACTGAGTGAGTTCAGAATTACTCTGAGAACACTGGAGTTCAGAGCTAGGCATTAGGGTTCATGATGTTTAATGTCAGATATCTGTTGAGAATGGTAATCTAAATTCCTCTTCTACGTCAATCGTCAGGAGAAAACGGAGAAGGGGAAGGTATATGTAGGATATCAGCATTTTCTTCTCTGAGAGCAGCTCTGTGTCAAGCAGTAAGATAGTTTTTATTTTTAACATATTGTCTCATGTGACCATTATAGCGTGCTAAGTGTTTGGGAATATGCCCCATTTCCAGATGAAGAAACTGAATGTTAGAGAATTTAAATAACCTGCTCAAGTTTCCACAGTCTAGTAAATTGAAAGGAAGGAATATGTAGCTAGATCTCTAATTTCCATAATCCTGCTCCTTTCTTCACAACTGCTACCTCTCATAGAACAAGGGAAGAATCTTCTATGTCATCCCATGATAAAATAATTTGGGGTTTTGAGGTTATTTCTCAATTTACTTCTCTTTATTATTGTCTTTTTAATAAAGATTTTGTTTATTTCTTTGAGAGAGAGAGCATGAGAAATGGGGAGAGGCAGAGGGAGAGTGAGAAGCAGACAGACACCCTGCTAAGCAGGGAGCCCGTCATGGGGCTCTATCCCAGGACCCTGGGATCTGGACTTCAGCCCAGGGCAGACACTTAACTAACTGAACCCCCAGGTCCCCCATTAATATCTTGATTAATAAAAAAAAATTGGGGGCACCTGGGTGGCTCAGTGGGTTAAGCCTCTGCCTTCAGCTCAGGTCATGATCTCAGGGTCCTGGAATTGAGCCCCACATAGGGTTCTCTGCTCAGCAAGGAGCCTGCTTCCCCACCCCCTCTCTGCCTGCTGCTCTGCCTGCTTGTGATCTCTGTCTATCAAATAAATAAACAAAATCTTTTTTTAAATTTAAAAAAATAAATTTTCCACTATCATTAAGATACTATGATTTGATAAGATAATGAGCTGCTTTGTTTGTAACCCCTGCCAATTCCCAGTGATAAGCTATAAATGTTTAGAAGGTAAACTCTTAAGTTAACCTTTGAATTGATTTCTTAGAAAATACTTGCTTGCAAAGATTTATAGTACCTCACCTGCTTTTTCCTGGTCCTTTCATTTGGTAGACTAGACCCTCAAATACAATTAGGAAATAACTCTTGGTATTATAGCTTTCCCTTCATAATAAAGCATTCTGAATCATGGGAAAGTAGTTGCCTGAAGTAGATGAGTGTTACAAATTATACAAGAAGAAGTGTACCATATTTATTAAGAACATTTCTAAATGAGTTGTCTTCTATGTGTGAGTACAGGGTTTGTTTTTTTTTTTTTTTTCTATCTAAATTCCTTAACATACCTTACTAAGTTTAGTTTATGTATTTGTTTTCTATTATGAAAAAAAAGTATTTTTTAATTTAAAGTGACCTATTACTGATATAGATGCTATGGATAGCTTGTCTTTGTCTTTTATACAAATACTGCTGAATAATATATTATTTTGATAAATATTAAGTTAATTTCTTATTACAGTGGTTAGATAAATATATTAATATGGTTTGCAAATAATGATACTTTGTCTTGAGAAAAAAAAAATCAATCCTTAACATCTAGGAGCTGGTCTGGTACTATGAGGCCTTAGTGTTCTTCCATTAAATATATACAATTTCACAAAACATTAGCATCAGACAAGGCTTCACTGTAACCATCATGAATCCAGACAAAAACAAGACCACTCTTTAATCATGTCTGAGCACAGACAAAACATGAACAATGTCCAAGCCACAAAATACCAAATATATCCCTATTTTGACTAATATGACTGATCATTAATTTTTACCAGTTGCAGCTTTAGTCTTAGCCCAGTCTCCGTACCTCTAGAAAAGACTTATTAAGGTAATCACTTATAGAGTTATCTCCATTTCATGACCACATCCTGTCCAGAGATGAGTCCTACTTCCTTAAACCCACCCCAAAATCATTTGACACAAGCCAAGTTATTTAAGTCCTTTGCAATATTTTGCTAGTGAGACACCCCACAATTCACCATTCATTTCATTCTCCAGCTAGCCTTCTCTCTCCCTGCAAGGACTGTTAAGCCCAAATTGTTTAACAACAGTTTGTTCCTGGTGCTCTTTATCTGGAGGACATGGACAATTTCTTCATCAACTTTTTTTCTTATTTTGTTTTCATATCTTATTACACTGGCCAGATTCTAAAATAACAAATAATAATAATAGTGACAGCAAACATTCCTGTTCAAAGGGACAAATATGTTTTACCACAGTATTAATATTTGTTTTCCTATTTAAGTGGGTTCCTTTATCATATTAAATAAGAATAGTTCTGTATTTTTGAAATTGATACAAATTTTAAATAATTTTTTGTCTATTAACTTTTCTTTTGTAAATATTGTAATGGGACATTATTTTGATAGGTTTTCCTACTATAAGTTTCTAGGATAAGTCCTTGTGCATTGTGGTTAGTTGTTCTTTTAATGAATTTCAGCTTTAATAAATTATGTAATGTATTAATTTCATTCATTTTACAGAAGTTCTTTACCTACTATATATGAGGTTCTATCTTAAGTCCTAGACATGTTGCAATTTAAGAGTTCATAGGGAGGGATGGGAATGTAGCTATAAAGAGGTATCCTTTTAATTGAACTGTTCTGTGTCATGACTGCTGTGGTGGTCACACAAATCTCCATGTGATAAAATTACAAGAAACAACACACAGACAGATAGGTGCACACCTACACACACATATACACAGATTAGGACCTGTAAAACTGGTAAACTCTGAATCAGGTTCACAGATTCTATTGATGTCAGTTTCCTGGTTGTGATCTCATTCAAGTTGTTGCCATTGGAGGAAATCAAGAATTTTCGTACTGTGTCTTACAACTGCATGTGACTCTACTATTACCTAAAAATCAAAAGTTCTTTAAATTATAGAGTCCTTGACATGTAGAATACAATCTAATAACTAACATGGATCATTTTTTAAAAATTATATGATAGCTACTATAATATAGACGAAAAGTATTGGGTGCCATAAGTGCATACAATATTGGAGTCTGTATTTGAAGGTCAACAAAGACCTCCCTAAAGGAGTAATATTTGTGTTTTTTAAGATTTTATTTATTTATTTATTTATTTGAGACAGAGTGAGAACACACATGAGCAGGGGTGAGTGAGGAGAAAGCAGAGAGAGAAGCAGACTCCCTGCTGAGCAGGGAGCCTGACACAGGTCTTGATCCCAGGACCCAGAGGTCATGACCTGAGCCAAAAGCAGATGCTTAACTGACTGAGCCACTCACGCACCCCAAGATGTAACATTTAAAATGAAGCTTAAGAATGAGTAGGAATTGGCCAAACAAAAAAGAGGAGAAAGATGGATAATTATCATCTTTCAGGGAGTGTAGTCTCCGCAGAGACTCATAAGGAAGTTTGACAGAAGATAATGCTGAGGAAGAGTTTTGGAACAGGTCTTAATGGACCTTAGGATGATGATAACTTTCCTAAGAGAATAATGAGGAGCCACTATAAGGCTTTAAGCAAAGCAATAATAATATCAGGTTCATATTTTTAAACTATTACTTTGACTTTCAGGTACAGAACAGCTTGGTTGGAAAGGATACCTGCAAACATGCATAAGAAAGGAAGCTGTCCTAGAGTCCAGGTTAGTGATGGGGTCCTGGAATTGGGTGGGGGTGGTGAAGATGGGAATCAGTGAATGGATCCAAGAGTTCCTGAACAGGTTTGGTAATGATTTGAATGTGAGCTGTTTGTCAGTGGTTTAGATTATACCCAGATTTTGGTATAGACAATGGAGCACATGGAGGCCACATCCTCAAGTGGGGAGCATTAGAAGATGTAAGTTCTGGAGTGGAGTAGGGGATGGTTTGGTTCAATTTTTAAAATCTAAAATAAGATGCCAGAGGGCACCTGGGTAGCTCAGCTGGTAAAACGTCTGCCTTTGGCTCAGGTCATGGTGGCAAGGTCCTGGGATTGAGCCCTGTGTCAGGCTCCCTACTCAGTGGGGAGTCTGCTTCTCCCTCTCCCTCTGGCCCTACCACCACCACCCCCAACCGGGGCTTGTGCTCTCCCCCCGCCTCAAATAAATAATAAATAAGATCTTTAAAAAAATAAGGTAAGATGCCAGCAAGACTTCCGAGTGGAGATTTCAGTAGGCAAGTAGATATCTCCAACTGGACCATAGAATTAGAGAAACCAGCCAGAGATAAAGTTTTAAGTCTTTGGCATATGGATGATATTTAAAGTCAAGGGAGTAGTTACAGTCATTAGGGAGAATGGGAAGAGAAAGAAAGTGGCCCAGAGGAAATCCCTGATGAACGTGAACATTTAAAGGTCAGGGAGACTTAGAAGTAGCATTCAAGAGGTATTAGAAATCTAAGAATGATTTTAGGGAAACAGAAGGAAAAGAGTATTTTAAGAAAGAAATAACAAATATGTTAAGTGCTCTGCTGAGAGGTCAAGTCAGATGAGGCATAGAAATGACCATTGGATTTAGCAATACGAAGATCAGATCACTTGTAACTGGGGTGAGGAAGGAGGAAGGGGAGAAGGAATGCAAATGGGGGTAGGCTTGCTAATTTGGAGGAAGATGAAAGAGCTGTAGCCAGGTCCCATCAACTTTCTCTACAAAAGTATTGACAATGGGTAAGGAGATTTAAGGAGAATGAGGAAGGTGTAAAATCATTGTTACAAGAGAGAAGGACTAGAGTAAATAGTGAGTAGACTAAACATTTCAACCACTGAGGAAGATTTTTTAAAGTTCACATAAATGGAAATTATCCAAATTTTCTCTTGGATAAGAAGACTCAGTGCTGCAAAGATGTTAATCCTCTTTGTATCTATCATGATATTTGATATGGTAATCATAATTCTTATTAAAATTACTATGATAGCTCACACTTACAGAGGGCTTACTATGTGTCAGGCGCTGGGTTAAATGCTTATAAAACCCTAATCAAAGTCACAAGTTCAGGGGAATTTGCAAAATGACTGTAAGTTTGTCTGAAAAATAAACATGTAAGAATAGCAAAGAAAATTCTGGGAAAGAAAATAGCAAGTGTGGATTAACCCACTGTAATTGTGGTTTGCAACAATAGAAAGCTCAATGGAAAGAACTCAGAAATAATCACAAGTTTATGGCAGGGTGACCAATAATGCTGGGTTTTCCAGACAGTGGGGAAAAAAACAGGTTTATAATGAAAAAATCGGGGATGCCTAGATAACCATTTGAAAAGTAATAAAGCTAGATCCCTGCATGATTCCTTATCCCCAAATTAGAGAGATCAAAAATGTGAATGTAAACATGTAAATTATAAAAGAATTAAATAAATTATAAATATTTTATAGTACTGTGTTGAAAAGACCTTTTGAAATATAGAATAATCATCTTTGTGGCAAGCGCGCGCGCGTGCGCGCGCGCACACACACACACACACACACACACACACACACCAGCGTCGAAAGACAATTGTTAAAGTAGGGAAAATATTGTCAACTTTTAAGATGAAGGATTGGGCTCTCGTAGCTCAATCAAAAATACAAAGAACCAGGGCACCTGGGTGGCTCAGTGGGTTAAAGCCTCTGCCTTCGGCTCAGGTCATGGTCCCAGTGTCCTGGGATCGAACCCCACATCGGGCTCTCTGCTCTGCAGGGAGCCTGCTTCCACCTCTCTATCTGTCTGCCTCTCTGCCTACTTGTGATCTCTGTCTGTCAAATAAATAAATAAAATCTTTAAAAAAAAATTATGAAGAACCCAATTTTAATAAGAAGGGCACTGGAAAATACCTCAGAGCAAAAGGCATGATTAATAAACACATGAAATAATGCTTGTTCTATTAACAATTTTAAAACAGAAAAATCAAAGTGGATTTTTTTGGTCAAATTAATTAATCCAATTAACATATGATTTATGAGTACCTACTATGTGTCATGTGTGTTTAGTATTTTCTTATCTGTATATTTCCTATAATATTTCTGTGAGTATATTTTCCATAATAAACTACCAGCTTTTTAGTAATCTGTTCAGTAGTTTGAATGGACAGAGATGCCCCAAAGAGCTTGATAATACTTGAAAAGTGGAGTTTTTTTCTTAAGTCAAACTCAGCAGTCTTGTTGATATATTCGAGTGTACATTTTATGAAAAGGAATGTGTTCATCTTTAAAAGTATTTTTATATGTTCACAAAGCTAATTATTTCCCTCCCATTTGATTATATTTTATTGAATTGACAATATTTCTGAGAGTGTAAAGTTAACATTGGAATATTAATGACAAGCCAAATCAAAGTTGTAGTCCATTGATTCTTCTCTTTTATCAGCCAGAGGTAAGAAGAACAGTTAGGGGGCTGGTCTTTCTTCATCTCTTCATTCTTTCATTCAAACATTTATTGAATGTCGACTGTTGAATGCCAGGCACCATTACTATTGAATACCAGGCACAGCATTAGGCACTGGGGATACTATAATGCACAAGGGAAAGAGGATCTCTACCCTCACACTGTACCATCTAACTGGGGCTATAGGAAAGGAAACCTACAATGGAACACTGCTGTAAGAACTTGAATTTGTATTAAGCAACTGAAATCTCCCCTTGCCAATATTCTTTCAATCCAGAAACAATCTTAGGCTGCCCAGGATAACACGTTATTTCTGTGACTATACTAGATACTCATTTGTGGGTGATTGAAACACCATAAAGTATCTTTACAAATAATATGTCAAGCCTAAAAGCAGCTAGGTCATAGACTTCCTCCAGATTAATAAGGCTAAACTTTTTGGCAACAAAGGAGAAATTTTTCAGGTCTAAATGAATCATTAGGGATGTGTAAATCACAAATATAACAAATGCTCTATAATTAAGAAAAAGATGTGTGTTAAGCATTATCATAAATCTCAGAATAACCCAAAATGTTGTCCATTTGTCTTTGTCAACAAATACTGGAATGAACCCAAAGATACAGTCAAATATGTAACTCCAAATAGTCTATACTTTCAAAAAAACCATTAGGCTAATATATACTTGCTTAGGGAAAAAAAACTTCATATACTAGAGAATTAAAATAGTTTCACAAGTTACTTTGTATGGTTCCTAAATTATATTTAAATTGAGCCATATGAAATTGCCAAAATTTGATTTTTTTTTAAACTTACAAAATTTGCAGTTTCGTGTGGCTCATTCTAGTAGAATGACATCATTTCAATTTCTAAGAAGAAATCTTTGCATCACAAGTAATTTATAGAGCTCTCCTTATGAGCCACACTGCACTAAGCCCTATCTGACATCAATCCAAGGCTTTTTCTGGGGCCCATGGATTCCCCTCAAAAAGTCTGAAACTGGGGACGCCTGGGTGGCTCAGTTGGTTAAGCAGCTGCCTTCGGCTCAGGTCATGATCCCAGTGTCCTGGGATCGAGTCCCACATCGGGCTCCTTGCTCGGCAGGGAGCCTGCTTCTCCCTCTGCCTCTGCCTACCACTCTGTCTGTGCTCATGCTCTCTCTCTCTCTCACAAATAAATAAATAAAATCTTTTAAAAAAAAAAGTCTGAAACTGGAAATAAGGAGGATCTTTGAACTTAGATGAAAAGATTATATATTTATTTTTGCTAAGCTTTAACTGGAACTTCCCATTTCTTTCAAATAGACACAAGCAGTAAACTTTGATAGTGTTATGCATACCCTTGTTTTTGTCACCAGTGGAAATCAGCTGTTTTCATAGTACATTTCAGTTGTCCCAGCTATGTCAAAATAACATCGGTAATTATTACAAACTTGAAATCTCCCATTGATATTAAACCTATCACTAGGTCTTATTATTTAATGCATTTAATACTTATCACAAATTTGTTTTTTAAAATATTTGGATAACCAAATTTTGATTATTTTATAATAAAGTGTTATATATATATTGATTAATTTGCTTTATTATAAAGTATTACATATATCTTTAATGTTCTTAAAAAATATTATTCTGAGAAAAGTTTCCAAGGGTTTCCCCAGACTGTCAGATGGGTTCCTGGAAGAGAAGGTAAGAACCCTCAGTACCGTTTGGTCCTCATAGCCACGGTGCATTGTGGGTACTACTATCACCCCTGATGTGCAGAAAGGGGAGATGGAGTCACTTGCTGAAGGTACACAGCTAACAGCACAACCAGGTTTCACGATGAGTCTGGCTCCAAAGCCCAGGCTCTTACACAGCATCTATGCAACCTCTGGAAATTTTCAGTGACCAACAGAGATCATGGTAGTCAACATACTGATGATCACCGAATAATATTTGTGTGAACCTGAAAATGCTTCATGCGCAAAGACACTAAACGAGCGTTGTCCGTGGCAATCATAAGCTTATAAAATGAACATGAAGAACTTCAGTAGTCAGGAGAATGGGCTCTGGACACCAGCCAGGGCTGTGGGGGTGGGGGAAAACCTCAGAGATGCAGAGAGGGAGCTGTTAGAGAGGAAAAAGCGCCACAGACAGACAGGCAGCCTGGCACACACAGGTGTCACAAGATGGTAGCCAGTAAAATTTACTTCTTACTCCAATGGTGACTTCTGCCTTCTCTACCTACTTCTGTTTTTCTCTTCTTCCCTTCTGTCTCTAGCAGTTTCTAATTTAGATATCTCTCCCATTCCTCCATGTACTAGCCAGTTTTCAGCTTGAAATAAAGGGTTATTTCCTATTTGAACTTGAAATATGCCAGGTTATTGCTGAAGAAATTCAGGCTACTATATTTATCCATCAATTTGAGTTTTCATCGCTTTTTTTTTTAAGATTTTATTTATTTATTTGACAGAGAGAGATCATAAGTAGGCAGAGGCAGGCAGAGAGAGAGGAAGGGAAGCAGGCGCCCTGCTGAGCAGAGAGCCCAATGCGGGACTCGATCTCAGGACCCTGAGATCATGACCTGAGCTGAAGGCAGCGGCTTAACCCACTGAGCCACCCAGGTGCCCCTCATCGCTTTTTTTTAAATTGAGGTATAACTATCATAGAACATTGTATTAGTTTCAGGTGTACAGTGTAATCATTTGGTATTTGTAAACATTGCAAAATAGTCACCACAGTAAATCTAGTTAACATCTGTCACCATAGTTACAGAATTTTCTTGTGATGAGAACTTTGATGATCTACTCTTTTAACAACTTTCAAATATAAAATAGGGTATTATTAACTATTGTTACCATGATATATGTTATATCCCTGTGACATATATATATGTTTATTTATTAAAGTATAATTAACATATAATGCTATATTAGTTTCAGATGTACAATATAATGATTCAACAATTTTATATATTTCTCAGTGCTCCTCATGATAAGTGTACTCTTAATCCTAATCCCCTTTGTCTATTTCACCTGTCCCCCTACCTACCCTACCTCTGGCAAACACCAATTTGTTTTTTGTATTTAAAAGTCTGGTGGTTTTTGTTGTTGTTGTTGTTGATCTCTTTTTTTTTCTTTGTTTTGTTTCTTAAACTCCACTTATGAGTGAAATTATGTGGTATTTGTCTTTCTCTGACTGACTTACTTTAGTTAGCATTATACCCTCTAGGTCTACCCACTTATGTATTCTACAACTGGAAGTTGATATCTTTTGACCACCTTCACCTATTTTGTCTCTCCCTTGCCCTCCACCATTGGCAACCAACAAACTGTTCTCTGTGTCCATGAATTCAAGTTTTTTTTTTGTTGTTTTTTTTTTAAGATTCCACATATGAGATCATTCGGTATTTGTCTTGCTCTGTCTGACTTACTTCAGTTACCATAATGCCCTCAAGATCCATCCATGTTGTAAATGGCAAGATTTCCTTCATTTTTGTGACTGAGTAATATTCCAGTGTGTGTGTGTATACATTTTCTTTATGCATTCATTTATTGATGGACACTTACATTGTTTCCATATCATGGCTATTGTAAATAATGCTGCAATGAACATGTGGGGGCAGATATCTTTTCAAGTTAGTGTTTTCATCTTCTTTGGATAAATACTCAAAGGTGGAATTGCTAGATCAGATAATAATTCTATTTTTACTTTTTTGAGAAACCTTCATACTGTTTTCCACAGTGACTGCACCATTTTGCATTCCCACCAGCAGTGATGAGGATTCCCTTTTCTCCACATTCTCACCAACAATTGTTATTTCTTGTCTTTTTGATAATAACCGTTCTAACAGATGTGAGGTGATATTTTATTATGGTTTTGATTTGTATTTCTCTAATGATTAGTGATGTCGAACATCTTTTCATGTGTATGTCTTCTTTGGAGAAGAGTATATTCAGGTCCTTTGCCCATTTTTTAATTTGATTTTTTTATTGAGTTGTGTGAGTTCTTTATATATTTTGGATACTAACCCCCTATCAGTTATATCATTTGCATATACCTTCTCCCATTCAGTAGGGTTTGTTTGTTTGTTTTAGTGCATTGATGGTTTCCTTTGCTGTAGAAAAAGCTTTTTATTTTGATGTAGTCCCATTTGTTTACTTTTGGTTTTGTTGCCCTTGCCTTTGGAGAGAGATCCAAAAAATATTGCTCAGCCAATGTCCAAGAGCTAGTGCCTATGTTTTTTCTAGGATTTTTATGGTTTCAAGTATTACATTTAAGTCTTCAATCCGTATTGAATTTATATTTGCGTGTGATGTAGGAAAGTGGCCCAGTTTCATTCTTTGCTTGTAGCTGTTCAGTTTTCCCAACACCATTTATTGAAGATACTTTTTTCCTTATTGTATGTTCTTGCCTCCTTTGCTGAACATTAATTGGCTGTATCAGTGTAGGTTTATTTCTAGACTCTGGGGTCTGTGCCATTGATCTATGTGTCTGTTTTGGTGCCAATACCATACTGTTTTGATTATAATAGTTTGTAGTATAATTTGAAATCAGGGAGCGTGATACATCCACCTTTATTTTTCTTTCTCAAGATTGCTTCAGCTATTTAAGGCTTTGTGGCTCCACACAAACTGCAGGATTCTTTGTTCTAGCTCTGAGTAAAGTGCCATTGGTATTTTGATAGGGATTGCATTGAATCTATAGATTGCTTTTAGTAGCAGGTACATTTTAACAATATTAATTCTTCCAGTCCATGAGCACAGTATATTATCTGCCCATTTTAAAATTAGATTGTTTGTTTTTACATGTGATAGAAAGAAATGATAGCTTCAGAGTAAGGCAGATTCCCCACCTAACTAGGAAAGCCCTACGGATTCCATATATACCATTTCTTCAATGGTTAGAAATTCAACTATTGTTTATTAAGTCATGAGCCAGGTATTGGAGATCTCCAAGTGCCTTTCAGTCTTACCAGGATAAACTGACGTTGACAAGTATCACCTTCCCAAACTCTACTCTTTATTTGTGCAACTATAGATCTAGATACGATCCCATCTTCACTTTCCTTAAAGAATAGTAAGGATCTCCTGGGAAACTGTGGGGTATCCTCATGATGTCCCCTGGGGCTATTATGGTTGGGGAATAGCCCACTAGGCTAACTTGTTAGTGAGTTCCCACTGTAGCTCTCCCTTTTGTTGGTTCACTGCCATCAGGCTCCCAACAGTGTAGTGGCTTATAGACCATGGCTCTGTATTCAGGAGACCTATGTGTGAATTACCACCTCCACACTCCTACAGAGATGGCCTTGGATAAGTTAGTTAACCTGTCTGTCCCTTAGTTTCCTTAAACTGTAAATGAAGTCGATACTATTACTCTCTTGAAATAGATGTTGTGGGTATTAAAAGACATGTTTGCAAAGTAGTTGACCTATAGCTTCAAAGCATTAGCCATCTTTATCATGACTAATGCTAATACCACTGCTTTCTCTATGTGCCTTCCTTCTCTCTTCAGTCTTCCTGCCCTGAAAGAATACCACCTCAGTGAGGAAAGAGAAGGGTCAGGGATTGACATAGCAGGGAAATTTCTCCTGTCGATTATAGGTCTGTTGTAGTAGAGGAGGTAGTGAAACTAACTTCTCAAGCTACCTGGAAAGACAGAAAAAAATGGTTATGAAGGTCTGACTCTTTCAGGGGTGGAAAGATATTCTTCCACAAAGAGTTCCCTCCTAAGGTGGTAACAAACTTTTGTTTCTAAGGCATTGTAGGTTTTCACAATTATGCTAACATAAATAAGTAACCCATTTTAAAGCTATGGATATGTGAGCTTTATTCTTCTGCTATTCCTGAATCTTCTATTTCAGGGTCAGTGTATAGTTGAAACTATATAATAATTACAACCTCCTGATAATTCAAGCCACTGTGGACTCAAGGTGGAGAGATCGGAAAATCAGCACGCATTGAGCCCTTACTATGTGTCAAGGGCTATGCATAGTTTTTTTTTTTTTTAATATATTATCTCACTGATATGACAGCTCTATGAAATGGGCTCCATTTTAATAAATAAGAAAATGGAATTTAACAAAACTGAGTAATTTGTCAAAAAGAAAACAGCCAGACAGGGGCAGCATTGGGATTTGAATGCTGGTCGTGCAACTGTAGGACCCACGTTTGGTCACAGACACCACCCTGGTTACCTGTTGTGTTAAATGTGCTGCTAGAGGTAGCTGTAGGATATCAGCATCACATGTGGAAACTGCCTCCCCTGCCCCTAGAGCACAAAGTAGCTGATATTCATTATCTCTGAATTTCACAAACAGGCATGAGTTTAAAATCATTATTAAATTTAACCTTATTGGGGTGCCTGGGTGGCTCAGTGGGTTAAGCCGCTGCCTTTGGCTCAGGTCATGATCTCGGAGTCCTGGGATCGAGCCCCGCATCGGCCTCTCTGCTCTCTCGGGGAGCCTGCTTCCTCCTCTCTCTCTGCCTGCCTCTCTGCCTGCTTGTGATCTCTCTGTCAAATAAAAAAAAAAAAAATCTTTAAAATTACAAATTTCCAGTTATATATAAAAAAAAATTTAACCTTATTAATAATACTATAATCTCTGCTCAAACTGTGGCCACATAACAAAATGCTATGTCAAATGTGAAGCAAAAATTAGAAAGTGAGGGATTTAACTAAAAAGAACATGCTGACTCTTAGATTTCTCTGGATAGGAATAAAGTGGTTCCGGTAGACTCAGAACTTGTCATTTGTCAAAGTCCACAGGAGGGAAGGTGTTATCTTTTTCCATGGAGCTCCAGGTTCACCAGACAAGGCTTATTGCAGAAAAAGAAAGTCAAGAGGTTATCTCCAGCAAACATTAAGAGACTCTCAATAGTCAGGGAATGGTGCTTTGGATGAGATTCTCAAAGATCTTATCTTTGGGCTAATGGTTTTAAAAGTGAACTTTTTCCTTCTATTTGGCATTCATGAATCACACTATAAATGAATGCCCTGGACTGTAGTCAGCATGGGTATTAACCATTTCATAGCTCTGGGTCTATGTTTATTCATGAATCCTCTCTTCTCAGAAACTAATTTTCCATGTTATGTACTCCCAGCTGACTATAAAATAAAATTCAGCTTAGCTTTGAAAAGTTTCTTGAGTTCATCCAATAAAGCTAATCCCATAAAGTCAAGCACAGATGAAAATGTATGGCCTACAGTATATATCTTCATCTCTGATACATAGCATTTTCTGATCTAAATTCTCTACCTGAAGATATTTGGCTCCTAAGAAAGTAGGTTCTATAATGACATTAATTAATTTTTCATCCAATTAATAGCCTGTTGTTTTCTGGCAGTCCCAAAAAGGGTTTGCTCTTTGGGGTGGCAGGGAGGCAGATCAGTGAGGGCACTGATAGGCCATCTCCTACAACGGCCACTACGTTGGCAAATAGTCTTCAGGGAAAGCTGGACTAGCGAATAAAGTTGCCACAGAACAGTTCCGCTGTAGAGCTGAAAACCCTGGCACCTTTCTCCTGGGAAGTGAGTATGAGTAGATCTAGTAAATTACAACTTTAATTAAATAGTAACTAAATACCCAAAATAAAAATCTTCCAAACACAGGTAACCAAGGAAAGGCAAACTCACTAACCTTTTTGGGTCTGAGGCCTTCTGTAAAAGTAACTGGAACAACCCATTTCTAAGAGGCCCCATCTCAAAGAGTGCTGGTGTCGATTCTGCTAGGGTTATGGGCTGACCTCAGAGCAATCTAATCCCAGAGCAGTGTGGAGACTTTACAAGCAGATAAAATGGGAAAAGATAATTGTTAAAGATTTGAGAGAAGTTCGAATCCACATCTCTCCGGATCGTCCTTTGGGGGCCTGTTCATTCTTTTCCCTCTGACCAGGATTTGGAATAGCACAAGAATCCTTTTATAGATAAAGAGTTGAGGAAAAGGCCAAGTTAACAAGTGAGTATCACACAGCTGACCTTCCTGTCACTTATAAAAGGCAGTACCATATATTATTTCACTCAAGTAATATTTACCAATCCCTTTTATCTACTAGACTCTGGGCACAGAAATAAGACTTATCAAATCAGGGTTTAAAAGAAAGAGAACTTTCCAAAATTTGTCTCGTAAAAGGCAAAGATAACACAATTTCTTTGTATACAATCATTTTATCTACTTTCCATTCTTTACGTGATTCTTTGACATAGTGCAGATCAGAGAACACAAACAAACAAAAAAAATGCATCATTCCTCAAGGGAACTTTGAAGCAAGAAGAGATTATAGTCTCCAACTCAGTCATGTGATGAGCAACATATTGGCCAGCTGCTCAACCATTATTTCAAAGTCTTCACCCAGTTTTGAAATCCTAAAGGGCCATATCTGTCCTTGGCCCAAGCATACCATTCACATTAGTGTGAATGGGATATATTCTGACAGGCAAAGGGCAGTTTGTTGCCCCAATTCTGCAAGGAAAAAAAAAAAAAAACCATGATTCTCATTGACATTATCTTGGGTCCTGGCTTCTCATAAGCTAACTTATCTTATCTATCACGCACCTTGACAAATTTTCTGGTTCTACCATCTGACTGCACAGTACTTTGGCTAAGACTCTGAGATGATAAGGGCTTTTGTTTGCATAAGCTTTTTTTTTAAAGCCTTATTTGATATCAAGCAAATCCAGATGGAATATGATCAGAAGATGGTCGAGCTGAGCCTGGGAATGTTTACAGAATAATGGTGTCAGACAAAGACAACCCATTTTAAGAGAACAGCTATCTACCCTCAAATGTATCAGCTGGATCCACAGTTCACCTCCTCCTAGCCTGGGGGTTAGGGAAGCACCAGTGCTTCCTTAAATTTCCTACTCAAGGGTGTCCTGCCAACTGACTGAAGTCGATGCTGTGGGGAAATGAGTGGTAAGTACATGGCACAGGGGAAGAGGTTCTTTGAAAAGATTATCCTTTGTCATAATAAGAAAGGGAAGAAAAGAAAAGAGAGAGAGCCATAGAGCCCAGAATATATGGTAACTCACTGTTGTAAGCAGTACAGCTTTCAATTTGAGTTAGTCTGTTTCCAGGAGATGGAAGGAAGGCACAGCAGAGAGGATAGGGGGAAAGACTCCCTGGCATGGACTGCTCTGATGGTGGCTCCCAGGAAGGAAGGGTGAACCAAGACCAAGACATCAGAGCCTGTCAAGTTTCCTAGCATGCTGCACATATGCAATGGTCTCCAGTTTGTAGAGCGTGATAATAGCCATGCCCAGTAACTGTCAGACCCTGTACAGTTCGTATGGGTTTTCACGACATTGTTTGGATGCCCAACATGCAAGATAAGGTATAAATTAGGAGCTATTTGTTTCCATCTTATGGATGAAAATCCTGAGACAGAGAAAGAATTAGTAGCTTGCTCACAGTCACATGGCTAGGATGTGGCAAAACTGTGTCTCAAACTCATCTCTTTGATTCCACATCCTGTGCTTTTTTCACAGGATCACAGTTGTGCAGCAACCTATTTGGTGGTCTATTCCAGGGCATGGCACTGGCGTGTAAAGGATTTGAGTGGAATTGTGAATCTAGCATCTAAGACGAGGGATGGAGGCTGACGTTGGATGAGATTTCCAGTCCTCTAATGGCTTTAATGTGATACTCTTATTCTAGCCCCCTCAAAGACAAACTAGGCAAGACAAGTTCTTCATTGTCCCAATGATTGGATATTGAGCTGGCTACATAAAAATATGGAGGCAAGGGGTGTGTGTGTGAGAGAGAGAGACAGACAGACTGAGGAGAAATGGTAGGGGACAGCGCAACTTAGATGCTTTCTGCTTCCTTGTTTCTTCAATGTATTCAAAGGACAGAGAGAGAATGAGCCATTCCTGAATCTCTCTTTCTCACATTCAAATTTTCCCTCATGATGAAGGAAACCGTTCTCTGTCTGCACATGTTACTAAAGCCTTGTCTCCTCTCCTTCCACAACTGTTCTCGTAATCAAAGCAGAGACAAAGTGGAGTGGTGAATCTGAACTGACCACAGGCTGGTTTCCTTCTCATTGCAGCGGATTCATCTTTTCTGTGCTGGGAGCACGTGCCCAGAGAGCCGGGCTGAGGCTGTGGCCAGCAGCATGCAGTCCGGGAAGGGGGAATGACTGTGGCACTCGGCACGCGTCAGCTGACTTGTAAAAGTTCCTGACAGCACACTTATTGCATGTTGTAAAACCCTCGGACATGTACTTGGGGAAAGCTCTTACGGCCACAACAACACTCTCCGCGCCCAAAGTTCCTTTCAGCCAAATCAGTGGCATCCGTGGTAAAGTGGATTTGCTTCTCAGGGAAACTTGAAAGAAATGCCAGTAAAATCCAATGCCCATGAAAGAATCACATTTCTTCAAAAGTAGGTAATGTTGATACTGGTAACATTATTCACTGGCATCAAAATTATTTCCCCTAAGGCTTCCTATGGATGATTTTTCTGGTAACAGGGATTGATTTGGATTTTCCTTTCTTATGATCCTTGTTTTTCGTTTCTGCTTCAAACCTGCACATTCTTATTTTTACCTGTCCTTCCTACCACTCCACTGAACTGGCTTCTCCAAGATCACCAGGATCCCTTCCCTTACTGAGGACAGCCTCCTTTCCTTAGTTCCCCTTTCAGGCTTACTTGTCCCCTTTGGCATTGTAAGCCCTACCTTCTAAAACTCTTCTCTATTCTTCTCAGCATGCTTTTCTGACTCCTCTTCATTCTCCACATTTGTAAGTCAATGGTGCTTTACCTTCAGGTTCAAGTTCATGCCCCTGAGAACCTGATGGAGTTACAGACCCTTTTCCCACATGCGTGCACATGTTCCAACATGCACGAAAACTTGACGCCAATGAGATACCGTCCACACCTAATGGATAACAGCAACAACACTACCAAGTACTGGCAGGAATGCAGAGGACTAGAATTCTCACTTACTGCAGATGGGAATGCAAAATAGCATAGCCAATTTAGAAACAGTCTGGCAGTTTCTTATAAAGTGAAATATACACCTGCTGTACTACCCAGCAATCCTACTCTCAACTATTTACCCAAGAGAAATGAAAATTTATGTTTCCACAAAAATCTGTATGCAAATGTTTATAGTGGCTTTTTTTTTCATAGTCAACAAAAACTGGAACTGATCCAACTGTATAACCCAACTGGGGAAGGGATAAGCAAACTGTAATATAGCCATACAATAGAATACTGCTTATCAATAAAAAAATACCTATCATACTCATCACAACTTGAATGAATCTCAAGTAAAGGAGGCCAAACTCAAATGGCTATATACTATATGAGACTATTAATAGCTCATTCTGGAAAAACAAAAATACAGGGTTAGAAAACTGAGTGGCTCTTGCCCAGGAGTGTGGGTGTGGTGAGAGATTAACTGCTAAACGGAATGCAGGAATTTGGATTGGAATGGAAATGCTCTAGATCTTGATTCTGGTGGTGATGAGACAACTGGATGTATTTGTCAAAACTCATGGTGTACGTCAAATTTGGGGAGTGAATTTTACTACATAAATTTATACTTCAGTGAACCAGACCTTTAAAAAAAACCACACTTTTTTCTCTGAATTTCAGGAGTAAATTTTCTACCATAAAATTCCTCTTTTTTTCCCCTTTTCTCCTCTCACTTGGTACTTTCTCTCTGGGCTCTCATCCTAGAGACTTCAAGCAGTCTTCACACTGGTGACTTTAAATTTTATATCTCCTGAGCCCTGATTCAAAATATTTGCTGGTGATTCAAAAATTGCCATGTCCTAAACTTGAAATTCTTCTGGAGATTTTCCTTCCAGAACTGTACCTTCTCATGTGTTTCCTATATACTTCCTTAAACCTCCTGGCTCACTTTTATCAGATTCATTTTTAACTTTTTTTTTTTTTTTTTTGATGCTCATATCCCATCAGTCACTAAGTCCTCTTAATTCTACTTCTTAATTATCTCTTAAACAAGCTACTTCCCAAATCCATGCTGTTACAATCTCTCTTCCTCATACCTTTGTAATAACTCCCTCTACAACTGAACTCTTATCTCTTCTGTCCACACCTCATTAACATGGCACAATGTTGGGTTACAGATTTCCTTGGCTCAAAAGCCTGCAAATTTTCTCACATCCTACAGGATAAAGTGTGATCTTAGCCTGATATTTAAGGCTCTTAGTGAAAGAGTTCAAACACATTTTCTAGTCATATCTCCTACCACATCTTCTTCCACACAACCACCTCCAGAAACATCATCAATATACTAGCAGAACCCCACCCCAACCTCAGCACTTGTATTCTCCTGGCTTGTACAAAGTCTTGTTCTAGAAAATTTCTTTCTTCAAAATTGTCTGGCTAGTGAGGAAATTTCTATTCTTTGAGATGCAGTCCAAATATCATAATCTTGAGAGTACCCACCCCCAAAATGCTTCTCAGAATAATTACTTCCTTCATTGTCATGCCTTTGGCATGTGTGTACATGTATATGTATGTGTGTGGGCATATTTTAATAGACTCAGTTACCAGATTGAAGTTATATATATAATTGCTTGACCCTACTAAAGAGTCAGTCACTTCAGGACAGGGACTATGTCTAATTCATTTTTGTATACCCCACAGCTGACTAGTAAGGGCTTCTTCCAAAGAAGATAGTGAATATTTGCTGAACTAAATTTAATTTAATCCATCTTCTGAATTTGAAAGAAATTAAATTCCACAAGTTGAAATAAAGCTTAAATTAAGGTCCACATATCCTATAAACAAGACTGGTGTATTGTGTCTGCTATGTAGACTGCTCTATTCCAAGTTTTAATCTGAAAGATAAAGAAAATCCATGTCCCCAAATGTCTCCCCTCTTAGCCTTAAATTGTACCACACGTCATTAGAACAGCAATATCTGACATTGAAGAAAGGTCTCCAGTACCCATGCCCCTTGGAACTGGTCTTCCTCAATAACAGAAGTAAGGCTATTAGACCTTTCGGATTTAAATCACTTGTAGGTTTCTGTATAACAATCGCTTGTTAAAATAAAATGTATTTGCCTGAGATTCAATACTAAAGGTTTCTCTGTTCACTTCGGGTAAGGATGAGAGATTAGTTCTCTAAATGTTAAATAGAGAAATAAATAAGAAAGTAAACCTCATGGGTATCTCAAGCCTATAGTCAATCAACAGGTATCCACTGAGAATTTTCTATGAAACTAGCATTGTCCAAGATCATCTAGAGGGTCGGGGCATTAAGATATGCTCTTAAGGGAGCAAAACTAGTGTGGGAAATGATCAAACACGACCATCTTCCTGCTAAGGGTTGATAAAGGACCACTCATTTCAAGAAGGGAGAGCTCTCCATGGGCTGGCGTCATGAATGAGCTTTTCTAGAGCAAGGCCCACAGGTCTTGTGTGAGAAAAGGGGTTCAATGAAACAGCCAAAGTATTAGTTTCTTAGGGCTCTGTAATAAATTACCATAAACAGAGCACCTTAAAACAACAGGATGTTTTTCTATCACAGTTCTAGAGGCAAGAAGTCTGAAATCATGGTGTCTATGGGGCCGTCCTCCATTCTGAGGCTCTAGAGATTCTGCTCCTTGTGTCTTTAGCTTCTGGTGGCCCCAGGTGTTCCTTGGCTTGTGGCAACAGCCATTCCAACCTCTACCTCCTACATCATACTGCCTCTTCCTCTTCTCTGTGTATCTGTTTTATAAGGATACATATGAATGCATTTAAGACCCACCTGGATAATCCTGCATAAGCTCCTCCTCTCAAGATCCTTAACTTAATCACATTTTTTGATATACATAATAATATTCACTCTTTCGCCATGTAAGTCACAGGTTCCAGAGATTAGGAATAGACACACCATTTGGGGGGCCACCACTCAACCCACCACAACCAGCTACGTAATTTGCAGTGGCCAGAGCAAAATGAAAATGCTGGGCCCATATTTGAAAACCAGAAAAACTGCTTTTAAAGGTGTCAAAACATTTTTTCTTTGGTGGTCTCTCTCTCCTGACTTGTCATGGTTTTTTATTTGCTATGTAATGTCATCTTAAAAAATGTAAATTTGTGCATGACTTTTATCAATCACCTTTATTCTGTGCAGTGAGTTTTAAATGCAAAGAGAATAGCATCTAACTCATAACAGAAGCACCAGATTACACAATTGGTATTTCATACTAAAGCATGCATGTGTATTTCATTCTTGCTGGAACATCCGAATGCTGCACAAAACTACATCAGCTGTTTTTATTATATTTCTTGACGTTCACACTTTCTACGGACTCTCTCTCTCTTTGCCTCACTGATGATTAAGGAGGTACTGAAAGGAAAAGGAACTCTGGGTTGCCGAATTTTTCCTATTCTTTCTATATCATCCTTTTCAGCCCAAGTGGTTGGCGAATAGAGGGAAGTAATATATGCTGGAAAGGATGTGATAAGGCTATTTGGTAATTTGTGTTTCCTAGAGAGTCATGGCCTTGTTTCTCATCTGAAGCAAATTCAGGTTTGAATTGAAAGCATGGTCTCTTACGGCTGTCAGCACCGTGACTTCCTCCATCATAGGCAGAGCATACTTACCTTGACCTCACTTTGAGTCTTGCTGAATGCCCAGGCTTTGTGGCACCACTGGAATTCTGTGCTCACAGGGCATCCTGAATGCTGCATATGAACAGGGGGCAAGAAAGAACAGACATAGAGAGTTCGTATACCTCTGCTCAAGTTCACTTCCCATTTGACTTCACTTCCAAAACACAAGTTCAGAGATAAAATGATTGAGAATGTTAAAAATTAAACCCAGGGTTCCTCTGAGCATGGGACCCTCCACCACAATAAAGTTTGCATGAGACAGCCCTGCAGTGAGAGACCTTGTGACCCAGCTTTTCAAAGTGTGGTAGCAGCCTATCTGTGCATTGTGATCCATTGGTTGTGAAACTGGTTTAGACATGGGTCATAACCAGCTTGAATTGACACACACACAACACACCCACAGAGTTTTCAAATAATAGCGATTTATTTATAAAAGGGTAAGCATTATTTTATAAAACTCATAATTCGGGGGCACCTGGGTGGCTCAGTGGGTTAAAGCCTCTGCCTTTGGCTCAGGTCATGATCTCAGGGTCCTGGGATCGAGCCCCATATCGGGCTCCTTGCTCAGTGGGGAGCCTGCTTCTCCCTCCCCCTGCTACTCCCCCAGCTTGGGCTTTCTTTCACTCTCTGTCAAACAAATAAAACCTTAAAAAATTATTAAAAAAAAAACTCATAATTCGAATATGAATATCTGCATTTCTCTTTCTGTGGGTCATTGAAACCACTGTCCTAAGGGCAGGCCTGTAGGTTCTGGAGTCAGATATTGAGATTTCAATCCTATTTCTGTCCATTACTATCAGTGACTAACTGAAAGGGGAACACTTAAATTTTTTGAGGCAAGTTTCTTCTTATACATGAAGTTCAATTGAGATAAGTGAAAGTGGTAGATAACAGTCATAATGAAGTTAAGCCTAAACTGATGCTTTACTCATAATTTCATACAAATGACTAAGTAAAATTGATACTTGAGGATTCTCAATCCTATCATCGAATATGGAATGAGTCTTATTTCCTGGTTTGCTCAAGTGCTTTGAAAGATAGGAAGTCTTTCTTGTAGAGTAAATACAGTCATTTACCTTGAATAGGTGATTCACACACCAACCTTCCAAAGGTAGATTTTAACTTAAAACTTACATGTGATAACCAACCCCACTCACAAGTATCTGCATAGCCTTACTATTCGTCATGTCTTATTACAAGAATGGATTTGCATCGTATTATGCAGATTAGCTTCTCCCTCTAAGAACATACACCTCTATATGGGGTTCCCTCAAATCATTAGAAAAGTACTTTGTAGTTTCAAGAGTCATAAAAGCTAATTAAATATCCAAGTTTATCTATTAATCAGTGTGAAGCTGATGTACCTAGCTACTTTCATCAAATTGCCATAGGATCATTTCCTGAATACTCTGTGTTTGAAAACAATGGAATGTACCACTTGAGAATGAGAAAAGAAATACTGAACTGTCAGTAACCTCCCACAGCTTGGAATGGAAATAGAGAAGAAGTCATTACAAGGATTTATAAAACACTGGACAGGAAACTTTAATCATTGTGACTGTAACCTAGCCCATGATCCTTGACACTGAAAATGGTGTGTCTGGGCCGTGCCTTCTTGAGAAGTTCCCTGCACTTGGAGGAAGAAGTCCAGTGTTTGGGGGTTTTATGTCATTTGCATTACGTAGCATTTGGTTCTGGCTCTATAAGGGAAGATGCTTGAGAGATATGGACTTTAGGCTCTTTGTACTCTTCTTAAAATGGTTGCCGTCTTAGAAGATGTTTTTAATGTAACAAACCATCTAGGTCCGATGCCAACAATCATGTAATAAATCTAACATCTTTTTCAAACTTGAGTACTCTTGCTCTTAAAAATGTGTGGGTTTTCCTTTTTATATTTACTTCGTTTTATGTTCTTTTCACAAAAGAACAGAGATCTAATAGCTACCTCATTCATCAGGCAAGACATGGTTTCACTGATCACCACAGGGTTTGTGGTTTTAAGTACAGACCATTGACAAAAGGAAACCTCAGTCTCTGGGTGGGATGAGGACTGAAATGTGGGTGGATGTGAAGCAGATAGTTCCATTACCCTCCCCCCAAATGTATGGACTGGGGAAAAACATATTTCAAACATCCCTAGACCAGCTTGCAGATTTTATGAGTGAAGGGAAAGTGGGATTCCTGAAAACACAAAGTAATTCAGACACATCTTTGGCTGCCAGAACTTACTTCAGACAAAAAGGTTAAAGGCAGCATGAAAGCAGGCAGCGGCATTCCCAGAGAACCAGATGCTGTGGTGAAAATGCAGCTTGTATAGATTTTACTCCAGACATCAATGTACGCACTGAACCTTTGGGGAGGTGAGAGAAAAAATAGGAATTAATAATTTCCAGATTCAAGGCTTCAGGGCACACCCTCGTCCACTGGCAATTAGTCAGTCTTTATTTTCTCTTCCTGTTCTGTATCTGTGCTAAATTGTGTTTGTAAGATTTGTTTAAAGCAGCTGATGTGTTTTCCCATCATTCTTTGGAGATGGGCTCCCTCTCTGTGGTGGTAAATTGAGCATTCCCGCTGAATTTGGGCTGAATGTGGGGATAATGATTTGAAGAGTGCCTGGTTGAATTTAGAGTCAACACCATAGAAAACAAAGACCACGTCTAATGATTCCTAGTAAATACACAGAGCAAAAACTTGCCAACAAGGGCTCTCCAACAATTAATTCATAATAACAAAAAAAAAAAAAAAAAGAACACCGCAACCCTTAGAGTTACTGGGAATTCAAAATGCCATATGGTTCTGATAGATCAATCTAGAAATGAAAATTTGTTTTCCACTATTAGGATTTTTATCATTTTGGTTAACAGCACTCTCATCAGAAAACACTAGAAGGTGCTTATGTTTATCATCATCAGGAGTAAAATCTTTGTATTTGTATATTAAAAGAGGGGAGGTCTAGGGGCGCCTGGGTGGCTCTGTGGGTTAAAGGCTCTGCCTTCGGCTCAGATCATGATCCCCGGATCCTGGGATCGAGCCCCACATTGGGCTCTCTGCTCAGCAGGGAGCCTGCTTCCTCCTCTCTCTCTGCCTGCTTCTCTGCCTATTTGTGATCTCTGTCTGTGAAATAAATAAATAAATAAATAAATAAATAATCTTTTAAAAAATAAAAAATAAAGGAGGGGAGGTCTATATTGTCTTACCATTGTTCAAAATGTTATGAAAGAAAATCAAAATCAACAGACCACCCCCTTCGAAAGTACTCAATAGCAATGTTCTGTTGGGCTAGCATCGTGTTCTTAAATGAATTTGAATGCCCTTAGGCAGAACCTTCGTACGTTCCCAGTTCACCAAAGGCCCACCACTCCTCTTTATTTTTTTACTCCACATTTTCTCTTTTTTTTTGTTATTTTATATATATATATATATGTTTTTTTTTTTAAAGATTTTATTTATTTGTCAGAGAGAGAGGGAGAGAGAGCGAGCACAGGCAGACAGAATGGCAGGCAGAGGCAGAGGGAGAAGCAGGCTCCCTGCTGAACAAGGAGCCCGATGCGGGACTCGATCCCAGGACGCTGGGATCATGACCTGAGCCGAAGGCAGCTGCTTAACCAACTGAGCCACCCAGGCGTCCCTTATTTATTTTTTTTTTTATTAACATAAAATGTATTATTTGTTTCAGGGGTACAGGTCTGTGAATTGTCAGGCTTCCACATTTTGTCTTGCCCTTCTAGCCCATAAATGCATTTGAGTTTTACCTCTCCCCAGACTATCATGAGACTTAAGAGCAAGAATATAATTCTTATTGTCACTATAAACTCGTGAGGATGTTTACGGTTCATTGATTAAAGGCTGCTGTAGTAACAGGCAGAAAATGTATGCAGTGAGACAGATGGATGGAAGGTTTTTAGAATAGAATAGTCACAGATGCTATGCAGGAAAACAAACACCTTCATAAAAATGCAATCGAAAACTATTGTAGATGTCTAGGACCTGGGTCTGAAGTAAAGTATGGATAAAGGTTACACTCCAGAGATGAAGAGGAGTATCTTTTAAGAGCCTTTTTTTTTTTTTAAAGATTTTATTTATTTATTTGACAGAGAGAAATCACAAGTAAGCAGAGAGGCAGGCAGAGAGAGAGGAGGAAGCAGGCTCCCCACTGAGCAGAAAGCCCGATGTGGGGCTCGAACCCAGGACCTGGGATCATGACCTGAGCCGAAGGCATTGGCTTAACCCACTGAGCCACCCAGGCGCCCCTTTTAAGAGCCTTTTTTATTGAGCATGCACCTAGAGGGACGGCGTATACAAAGTTGGCACTCCGTAACGTGCTTGTTAAGAAAACATTTTATTTTTTAAATAAACATTTAAAAGATGGTTCTTTAAGAAATTGTAGGTCAGTTGTTAGGTGTGAGTTTCGAATTTGAGAAAATGTCAAATGAGTCATTTTGGATAAGTGGTGATGGATGTATTTAGGTTGTATTACTTCTGATTGGTCTTGGCCAAACACACGTGTTCTATACTGAGAAGTAAATGTCTGAAATTTTTAAATTTGCTATATCCAGTCATTTGCATTTTATTTCTTTATTTTTTTAATGTTATTTATATGACAGAGAGAGATCTCAAGTAGGCAGAGAAGCAGTCAGAAAGAGAAGGGGAAGCAGGCTCCCCACTGAGCAGAGAGCCCGATGTGGGGCTCGATCCCAGGACCCCGAGATCATGACTGATCCAAGATCCCAGATCCCAGGACCCCGAGATCATGAGCTGAAGGCAGAGGCTTTAACCCACTGAGTCACCTAGGGGCCCCCAGTCATTTGCATTTTAACAAAATTATAAACAAGGATAGAAAAGAGTTTTCAATGTAATAATGAAAAAATAGTTAACACTGTATTGGTACCTCTAAAGGGGTCCCGTTTTCATGTTGGGGAGGGAAGACTGGTTCCTACTACAAATAAAGAAAGAGGATTCAGCAGTATTAGGGATTTTTCAGAAAGCCCTAAAACCATTTTTTATTTTCCTTCAAGTTTTGTTTTTGAAACGTCCAGTTTCCAAAACATTTTCCCCCCTTAACTTAAGCCTTTGTTTTACAAAGGAAATTTAATTTAAAAAACATGTTTTTTTTCTGAGTTTAAATTTGTATTATACAAATAAAGACAGATTTTTGTTTGAAATTAATTCTTGCTTGCTTCTACAACTATGAAGGAACTCCAAAAGGCTAAGCTTGTGCATTTTCAGAGGTGAATATCACATAGGCTAGAACATTTTAAATTCTGTTATCAGGCCAGATTTTAAAGCATTTTATTTATTTCTTATTATTATTTACAGGTCTTCCTTGACCTATAATGGGGTTAGGTCTCAATAAACCCATTGTGAGTTGAAATATTGTAAGTCAAAAATGCATCAAGCACACCTAACCTACCAAAGATCATAGCTTAACCTAGCCTACCTCTGCCTGGAACACTAACATTAGCCTACAGTTGGGCAAAATCCTCGAACACAAGGCCTGTTATATAATAAATGTTGAGTATCTCATGCAATTTACTGAGTGCTGTACTGAAAGTATATGGCTTCCTGGGTACAAATGGTTTTTTGTTTTTTGGGTTTTTTTTGACATATGAAACCAGAAAGGTATTTTATTAATTTACAATGAGAAAGTAAACCTTTAGGGATCAGGGAGCCTACTATTCCATTTTTCTTCCACTCATTCTCTGAACTGAAACCTCAGAAGAATCTAAACTATTAGCTGACACTTGAGGGGGTGTAAGTTTAGAAGAGGAGGTACCCTGGGTACAAATGGTTTTAAGCTCTTAGTTTATTTGTCCACCAGGATGGTGGGGCAGAGGGCGGCTGTGGCTATAGCAGTCCCGGCATTGTGAGAGAGTATCACGTTGCACATCACTAGCCCAGGAAAAGATCAAATTCAAAATTCAAAGTATGCTTTCTCCTGGGTGCCCATCACTTTTGCACCATCACAAAGTCGACAAATCCCAGGTCGAATTATCTAAGTTGGGGGACCTTCTGTATTTGATTCCCAGGAGATGAGTTTAAAAAAAAAAATAAAAAAAACCCAATACCTATCCATCTGGAAGAGATGTAGTGAAAACCTAGTGTGAGGTCACTTTGGGAAAGTTGGCAAAATCTCTGCTTAGTTTCCAGGGTTTCTTGCTGGGGAGGGAGCAGATTAGCCTAATGCTCCGGTGTTACAAACCTCTGCTGGGATCCAAGCAGCAGACCAGCAAGCCCTGAGTGCTAGGAGAGTAAGTAGGCATCCTATTGCCTCTACATATCTCCTCGTGATTAACTATGTACCACGCACTGGTACACATCAGGCAAGGTCATGCATCGTAGTAGAACTGCTCAGAAGAAATTTTTCTCTCAGAGAGCCTTTTCAGGTTGTCTAATAATTTCTCCTGTCTCTGCCTCACCCTCAAAACGACTGCGTGCACACATAACAATGTTTTCCATCCATGCATTCACTGTTTCACCTGACATTTGCTGGGCATCAAAAGTGTGCCTGCCAGGTGCCATCCTAGGCACTGAACATACTACAGGAGATGAAGGCACCTTTAATCTCCAGAAGGTTGCAACATTTTAAGTGTTACCACAAGGCAATGAATCACAGCCTTACTAGAACATAAATGTAGCCTCTCTTTAGGCAAGCTTATCTGAGACATAGGCATCTTAGCACTATTTCAAAAGCAAATGGGTCAGCATTGGATTGGGGCTAATCAGGATGTCCCATGAATTTGCCAGTGTGCAGAGAGCAGGACAGTGGACTGTGGGCTCTCCTCCTCTTCTGTGACCCCACAACAGAGGCCCTCATTCCTGGGCATAGCTCAGCTGAGCTCTGCTCATACGCCCTGGTGAGGATAACACAACCCCCAAACACAGCTTCTTTTCATCCACAGGCAGAGGAAGGTACACAAAGTCACCCCAAGGACAAAATGCGGAGCAGAACTTTTCCATCCTGCCATTTCTGCTCCTTTATACTTTTGATCAGAATCAGATCCCCTGGCTTCCTTCAGGGCACAGTACATAGCTTTTCCGCAATCCTCTCCTTTTACAAAAAGAGGAAGGAATCCACCTTTGCTACATGGTTGTTTGTAGGTTGCTATCTGTAGCAGATAGTTTCCATTTTTGGCTGCCTGGCTATGAAAGACTATGTTGGGAGAATGCCCAGTTTTTGTGAATCTTGGGGCGGGGGAGCGCTCAGGGAAGGAAAAGAAGCCCTAAGCTCTTCCTCCCCACACCCTGAAGCCAAGGAGCCAGCATAAGACCGTAACACTGTGAAGCCGAGACAGCTTCATGGGTTACTAGAACCAGCAGAAGCAGCATCAAACATCCAGTGGCTAAGGTGCCAAGGCCATGGCTAGCCACGTGGATGCCATGGTCTGAGCTGGTTCTTACATCATTACAGGTTGAATTTTTTCCACCCCCCAAAAATGTTGAAGTCCTAACCCACAGTACCTGTGAATGGGAACTTATCTACAAATAGGGTCTTCATGATCAAGACCACCGGAGTGGCCCCTAATTTAATATGACCATGTCCTTACAAAAAGAGGAAATTTGGACACAGACACGCACACAGGAAGAAAAAAGCAGCAATTGATGTGATGCGTCTACAAACCATGAAACTCCAAAGATTGCCAGTAAACCAGGAGAAACTAGGAGAGGAACTTGGAGCAGATTTTTCCTTTCACCCCGCTGACACCTTGATCTCAGACTTCTAGCCTCAAGAACTTCAACAGAATTTTTTTTTTTTCTGAAGTCCCCCAGTTTATAGTACTTCATGACAGCTGTCCTAGGAAACAAACACATGCATTTTACCCAGCCTTTTTATTGGTTTGTTATATAAATGTCTTTCTGATCAATTCAATTTTTTTTTTTTTCCTAACTAGAATTAGTCTCTTGTTTGTACCCTTGGACCCTAACTGATATCTCTTTCAGTATCCATTCTTCCCTTCCACCTTCCCAGCAGCTTCAGGTTCCACCGGAGGGTCGTGTGGTTCTTGGGAAACTTGCCTCACCCCAGGAATCAGGGCGGAGCACATGACCTCTGCTTAGCCAATCAACAAAGTGATGGGCTCCTGAGTGGGTAGGTCCCAGAAGATGATCTAATCATGGTGACACACCAGACATTTTCTAGGAATGCTGAGGCAAAGATATTTTGTTTCCTGCTGTGCATAAATAAAGATCTCTGTAGCCTAGCAATTCTGGTGAGCTTACCTCAGAAGAAAGCCAACCGTGAGAAGCAAGAAAGAAGGAAATAAAGGAGCCCCATTCCTTGGTAGTATCATTGACCCACTGGGCCAGGCCACACCTGATGTCAGTTCTCCCTTTGGGGAGACATTTAGTTCCCTTTATTATTTAAGCCAGTTCGAGACCAATTTTCTGGCATCTCCATCCAGAAGCATCTTAACTGATATACCCCATTTGTAGTTTACATATCATTCCAGAATTTCCATATGCCTCTAAGTTATGTGCTGCTTAAAATATTATGTGTCTAATTTTGGAATAAAAACACTTTAAAAACAATGTCAATCAGTCATGAACAGACCATTTTAAGTGAGCAGAGCAGTTATTAACTCCAGCGATGACGGTATTGACCTGGAAGGAAATAATAATAGTGTTGACGGTGGTCACAGCTATCACTTCTCACGTACCCACTGTATGGAGGCAATTTGAGGAAGGCTTCCGTGAAACAGAAACCTCATACCTGGAGCTTGAACAGTACATTGGAGTTTGCCTGGCACTTTGGATCTTCGGGACAGTAGGAATGTCCAAAACCAGGACCAAACTCCTCTCTTCCTAACCTGTGTTCATACCTGCCTGTTCCCTGAGTCATGCAACGCAGGGTACAAAAGGTCCTGTAATCATAGCCTTGCCCATTCACCGGAACAAAAGAAATGAATTTGGATCTCCATCTGCCCTGAGTGGGCTAGGGTGAGAACCACTTCCTCTTCCCGGCGGGGTTTATGATGTACCCTGGCTACTCCTTTGTGGCACTGAGTCATGGTTCCCTCCCTCACCTTCCAGCACTAGTCCCTTAGTTCATGTGGTTGGAATCGTATCTTGGGTCCTCATTTACACTCTAGCCTTCTGTTGTATTGAAAGATTCCAGAATCTTTAGCCACTTGCTGTTCAGGGGTTCCCTCTTAGCACTGAAAGACCTCCCTGAATCTGACTCTACCAACTGCTGGAAAATAAGTGCAACCCCCACCCAGAGACTCCTGCAGACTTCCCCTTCCTAATTACTAAACTTGACTTGTAACTGTGAATTCTAGCCTGCCTGCTGTCTGAGTTTAACCCGTAGCGCCTGAGGTAGAGTTCTACCCTTCTTAGAAGATGACCCCACTGCTGGCATCTCTTTCTCCCAGGACCTCCAGGAAGAGTAGCTGTGCTCTAGTCCCTACCCCAGCGAGAACTCCAGCAAGTGTCATAGCTGAAGTTATACTGGTTATGATCTTGCTTCCAAAAGACCTTTCATGATTTTAGCTCTTCTTCTCTCAGGTCCTGGGGGTCCAGGGTTCATTCTCTTGAATCCCGTCTGTTTCTCTTTCCTTGTAACAGCGCCACTAACCTGGGTCTCCTGTTTCAGAATAGTAAACACTCATTATCCAACCCTATTATCATGTAAGAGCCCCAGAACCCAAATATTTACCACTCAATTAAGGGGCAGGAATCCTTGGGTATTTGAAATCAGAGAACAAACCAGATAAAAAGTGTGCATCTGAATGAAACATGTGAATGAATGCCTAGGGGAGTGACAACAGAGGGCTTTGAAATAAAGAGAACCCCAGATGTGCGAGGAAGATACAAGACTTCCGAGACGTGAGAATCACTAGTGACCATTATAGTCCAACAGCACATAGTAGCAGGAAAAGATCATTAGCAAAAATGGCTATTATGAGCACTAGGAACCAATAAGAGAAAAAAGGATAATTATGCCATTTTCATGTCAATTATCATCATCTAGGTATATCACTATAAAGATATCATTAAATATTTCTATATTATATATGTTTCACTGTCGAAATTTGGTATGATTTCTAGCAGTTATAGTATCAAATTTAAGAAAAATAGGGATGGTTGCTTAAAGTTATATTTGATTCCACTGATAAGGAACCACACACACTGGATATTACAGAGATCAGCAAGGCTATCTGCCTGGAGTTCAGAAGGTAAATGCACATGAGATAGTCCTATAGGGCAGGATGGGCGTATGTTTCTGAGAGTACAAATGCTAGAGGTGGCATCTAACTGAGTTGGAGAGGAATTGTCTTTTGAGATTAGATAGAATTTAGACAAGAGAATTAGGAAAAAGGGACAGCATCATATAGGACGCAGAGCAAGTGTGCTAGTTTTTAATGCTATTTTAGTTCTCCCTCCCTTTTTTCCTCTGTCTGCCTGCTGTTAATCCATCTGGGAATAGAAGAGAAAAATTGTACTTCGAGAACTCTCAACACAAGATTCAGAGACTCAGCAGAGACTAATACTTACCATGTTTGGTCAACTTTAAGTGTTCTTTTCCCACACTACACAGACAGGATGAAATAAACGTTTGTCACCAACAGAGCCCCCTTTTCAGGGGACTCGTTTTTATAAACAGTCATCTAACTTGTTTTTGTTTTTTTTTTTTCCCTGAATTTGGAAAACTGGAAAGTCCATGCTTTTCTTCATTGACAGCATGTTGGTTGGGAAGTCATTCCAGATTTATTACAAAATGGAGTGACATTTCCCAGAAAGATGGAATCTATTTTGACCATTCCTAGCATTGCCACCTTAGCAGGATATCTCATTTTGTTTTTGCAATACCCATGTCTGGATGAGGGCTAGGAGTCTAGGGTCCCACACCAAGAAACTTGCAGACTCTGGCTTTCTTTGTGCTGAATCAGGAAACAAAAATGTCACTTTTTGTAACTCTGGGTTTATCCTATTCTCTCCTAGCCAGATGCACATACTTTAAAAGACTCTTCTTTTTTATCAACCAAAAATGTGAAAACAATGGCTTGCTTAAATGATATTATATGGAGAATATTGAGTCTATTATGGGCATCCCTTGATGTGGTACAACTTCCTAATGAATGGTCACTAATTAAGAAGCTGCAGAAGGAAAATTTATTTTATGATACTGGGAAAGTTTATTGTTGAAAAATCTATTTGTATATTTCTTCTGAGCCCAATGTTCGTGTTGTTATAGGTGGAGTGATTCTTGTAAAGGTTTTCTTTGCTTCTCTGACTTGGACATAGAGATCTGCTTTGTTGTGCTTTGTTTCCCACAGAGATACTTGCCAAGTTTAATCATGACTAAACTCAAGCCAGGTTCATTTAATGGACTGCCTTTGACTGACCAAAAGATTACTCTGATCGCAAACCTTTCAGCTAGTTGTGTATTAGAGTTTAGCTTAGAATGACAAGAAATGGGAGTGGGAGTGTGAGTGGGAACAAACCTCTTTCACCATTTCATAATAAAGAGTTGGCCCCGTGCAATTTCTGTGATCTCGTCTCACATTGTCTCTCATCTTAGGCAGCTTAACTTTGACTTTTATAAGACAACACATAAAACAAAAATGAACTATTTCGACATTCATTTTAAAATGTTTATTACGGGGTGCCTGGGTGGCTCAGTGGGTTAAAGCCTCTGCCTTCAGCTCAAGTCATGATCCCATGGTCCTGAGATCGAGCCCTGCATCGGGCTCTCTGCTCAGCAGGGAGCCTGCTTCCTCCTCTCCCTCTCTCTCTGCCTGCCTCTCTGCCTGCTTGTAATCTCTGTCTGTCAACTAAATAAATTTTTAAAAAAATCTTTAAAAAATTAATTAATTAATTTTTTTAAATGTTTATTAAAAGCCAACTCTGGATAACTTTTGTTGCTAGAGATATGGTGTCAACAAGATAGGCATGGTCCCTCCCTGGTACAGTTTTCAGGGAACGGAGGAGATGGGCTAATAAATGAGCAGAAACACTCAAGTGTGATGAGTTTTGTTCATTATCCATAAAACAATCTGAGAAGCAATGTTAGTTACCAAACAAGGCCGAAGAATTTTAAATAATCTAATTCTCCTTGAAGAAACTCTACACACAGACTTTTTCATGTGACGCTTTTTTCTTAGTTTAATAGCAGCTAGCTAATTTTTTATACTATGATAAGAACAGTAAAGAAAAATGTTCTGATGGATGCATGATTACTGGTTAGGATCTTTTGAAAGAATTTATAGATGATACTTAGAGGAGGTGATGTGAATATGCCTATTAGGAATTTGACATGGGAATAAATGAAAATTTAGTTTTTATCAGAAAAGCAAAGCTGTAACTATATAATTGAATAAAACCAAGAGCAGAAGAAGAAATAGAGCATGCTTTAATCATATAGCAATTTTGAAATAACTTCTACAAGCCAGTTGAAATTTAAAAGCTAGATTTCAGTTCATGTATTGAGTTTTTCTTTTTCTTTCTTTTTTTTTTTTTTTTTCCTTTTTTGGAAACTGCTTGGAGCATTCGAATTGGAGAGGCAAGATCCAGGCCTACCCTTAAGTAGTTCATTGTCAGGCCGGTAGTAGATAGTAGGCAATACAGCCATCACGTTGGAAAGAAAAGATTCTCCAGTCAGTAAAGAACATTTATAAAACATAGCTCTTAAAAACACATGCCTGCTTCATGATTAATACAGATTGGCAGAGCAGAGAGTTTGTGTAGAAGACAAACTAAAGAGACAGACAAGAGGGAAGTCATAAAGTTTATTACTTTATTTATTTACTAAATAAAGTATTGGAATTTTAACATGAAGAGAAAGCTTTCACGCCCTGGGAATGAAGCAGTGGGGTGACACCATTAGTCCATTTGTTTTAGAAAAATCTTTCTGGTGGCATGGTGAAGAATGGGTCACAGAAAAGACTAGGATCAGAGACACAAATAGGAGGCTTTCGCAATAAGTGACAAATGGCCCAGTCCTGAAACTTGATACAAACAGAGAAGAAGGGATGGTCTGGGTAATTGATCGGAAGTGAGGGTTGAAAGGATGCTTCCAGATTAAGTTGGTTGGTGGGGTGGAGGGTGAGACATGGACAAAGAAAGTACAGGAAGAGAAGTAGGTTTTGGTAAAAGATAAAGAATGGAATTTGGACATTTGCATGTAAAATGCCTGTGGGTAGAGAATTCTGGAAGTGGAACACATTGGCCTGGAGCTTCGGAGAAGAGATCTAGACTTGGATTAAAAAAAAAAAAAATCGTGTGAGGGAAATCCCCCAGCAAGAGCAAGTGAGGGAAAAAGAGGGTCAGGGAAACAGGCCTGGTAAACACAGACATAGAAGGCCTTGGCAGACAAAGAAGAATTGTAGTAGATGACCAAGAAGTCATCAGGAAGGATGGGAGTCATGGAATCTTAGAGTGGAGAGAATTTCAGAAGGGAAATATGGTTGATAATGTTAACTGCCATAGAGAGTGAGCAAGGTGGGTCCTTGGGTACTTTGCTAGGGACCGTGTCAGGAGGAGGGTGGGGGCAGAAATCAGCTTGCAGGCTGGGTGAGGAGTTCATTGGAGGTGAGAAAGTAGAAACAAGAAGTGTGACTTGTACGAGGCTCTGCCTTTAGGAAAGGAGAGACAGATTGGTAGATCTGCAGACCTACGTGTTTATGTTTTGAGGTAACACCACCCATGCAAACACCTCAAAAGAAACACTGTCCTTTGTTTTATTGCTCTAGCTTAAAAGTCATAGAAGGATATTGACATAGAAAATTCTAACAATAGACATCCCAAAGTTTTCAATAGTTCTTCCCTCCCTTCTTTTCTTCCTTCCATTCTTCCTTTTATAACTCAAGAAGATAGAACAAATTATCTTCCATGAGCAGGAAGAAATACAGTAATGCAAAGGAATTAGATGCAAATGAGAAATTTTGGAAACAAATAACAAAAACATCAGATAACAGAAATAATGCCAATTTGTAATCCCAAATCTACATACTACTATGTGCTTCATTTTGAGAAGACCTCATCTTTTAAATGGAGGCCTGCTTTTTTTTTAAACAAATAGAAATCTTTTACAGGTATGTTCTGAAGGAAATGTACAGGAATAAAAGTGAATCAGAAGGAAGAGAAGACATGATACAATATGAACAAAGGTCAAAAATGCTCTTTAAAAATAGTCATTTTCTGTTCATTATCTCAGCAATAGGAGGGACTTTAGAATTCATTAATGCATTTTACAGATCAGAAAAATGAGGCCCAGCAAATCAAATGACCTGTCTAATGATAGGATCAAGATAAAAACCTTTATGTCTTCATAGCCACCCAACCATTGCCACTCCTAAAAGATTTCCTCTTCCTAAACCAATGCAAGTTGCTACTGGTGATGAAAGGAATATCATAATTCTGTCCATTTAACTCCCAGAGATTTCTTGCAACAACCAAAAAGGCATACAAAGTGCATTGGTCTCCAGAAAACTAAACTGTACTCTTTGAAGGCTTTTGTCTTCTACTAATTCTGCCCCTTTGTGTTTACATTTACCTCTTCATAGTTCCTTAGTTCCTCTCTGTATTATTATTCTACATCTATCATCTAGTTTACAATGTTTGAGTCCCTCACTTTATACACAGACGTGCACGCACACACACACACACACACACACACACACACACACCTTTGCCTCATGAGCCTATTCCCCTTTCCATACAGCTGTCTTCATTTTGACCAGGTCAAGGTTTTGGTTCTACCTGGTCACCATGTGTCATGGGTTCTCTGCACACAGATGGCCTGAGCTTCTTTACTTAGGGATAGTCCCTGTCTCTAAGCCTTGTTCCCACAATTCGTACCAAGGCCAACCTCAAAGGACCACCATTTAAGGGTCCTCTGTGGTTTGGAAACAGGAGATTTTAGCACATGTTTTCTGTGCTGGTTCTATTTCTGAGAGTTCCTTGCACATGACATTAGAATTGGAGATACTTAAGGGGGAAAAAAAAGGAGAGCAAAATAAGAACACCCTTAAAGTTAGTCCTGCTGTTGACAGAAAGCAGAATTAGACTTTGGAAAATGTCCATTCCTTAATATCTCATATTGCTCTCATTTGTAGTGTAAAATGATGCAACTCACATTGTGCTTTGTCCAATAGTGCAATTAATCCCCATGAAAGAAAGAAATGAATCACCACAGCAAGACTCTTGCCTCCCAAATGACTCTTTCTCAAATTAGAAATGAGTAATTATTATAAGGATAAATAACTATGAGTTTCTCAGAATAGATAAATTTTTCTCAAGTCATGAGACAGTGCTCACAGGATTCCCCTCTCCCAAATCCTGGAAACGTTAAGCTTCTGACACCCCCATTCTTGCGTTCAGGAACTGAGACATTTAAATGGGCATCAGTGGAAAAATCCACATTGGCTCACAGGATATGAATACGGTTTCCTTGCTTCAAGTGGTATCTTAATGGGAATTGTGTTTTGCACTCCAATTAAAGAGGCCAAGCCCTGGAGAAAGGCTCTAACTTTCAATAGCTGTATATAAATAGAGTGCGGGAGTAAACAATCACCTTCCCGCTTTCCCAGGCTAACCTTCAGGGGCATCAGACCACAGGACCCATCACATGAGAAATGCCACTCGTGGATTACCACAGTCGCTTCCATCTTAAAAGCTGGTATTTGCCATTCAGTCAAGAACATAATGTAACCAAAAAAAGAAATATTGCTCTTCATCGTGTTAAAGTTAGTCCAAGGCAAGTGCCGACTTTTTTTGGGAAAACAGATACTCTAAAGCAATTCAGATGTCTTCATCTTGCCTCTTTGTTCTTATAGGACAAGCTCACTTCCAAGCTCAGGTGTCTCTCGTCACTAGGAAACGTCTTGAAAATTAGGCTAAAATCGGTAAATGAACAGGCTAATGTCAAGCAAATTGCTACCCAAGATTTGGTCATAACATATTGAGCATAGATGGAGAACATTCTCTATCAGTCACGCATTGTTCACTCTGGGCCAAGCTCGATGAGTAGAAGCTGAGTCTCTTGGTTGAGATCAGCTGTCTCCGGGAACCTGAATAACTGTCTCTAACCCAGTGTGTGTACAGAGAGTAGAAGGGCTGTAGGTAGCCCCAAATGTAGCCAAACACAAGAAGACCGTCTTCCTGATAACCTGTTGATCTTATATGACAGCCAAACTACAATTGAAAATGGGTCCAAAACTCTCCTCTAAGTAAAAGCATTAAAATTTTAGAATAACAAAATTAACACCATGCTGGGCCAGGGATGGCCTGTGGGAGGGGCTTTCCCATTATCACCCTGACCTCAAAAGACCGTAGATAAACCACAAGCATTGTGATTTCTCTCAGAAGCACATTATGGATCTGTCATCCATAATCTAGCTAATTGTTTAGAAAGTGATTTTGTTTCGGTCTAAAGTATCCTATGAGGATAAATATATATATGTATATGTACATATATATACACATACATATATATATGTACACATATATATGTACATATATACACATACATATATATGTGTACATATATATATGCTATTCACTGTGAAAGAGTTGTTCTAGTTTGTGCTTAGTTTCTTTCTCTTCACGTTTACAGGTTTTTCCCCCTCCTATTAAGTCAGATTTTGTAAAACAAGTCTATAGTCTTCCTCCCTACCCTCCACCCCAGTTTGGATGATTTCACAGACCCTCCTTCACCTCTGCTATTTCAGACTAAAGAGTACTTTCTTGTTTTGTTTTTCAGACATTGCACTGGCAATGTCCAATAAACCTATAAATGTCAAAATCTCAGAAGTAGGGCACGGAACTTTTTTGCTCACTTCTTGGTAGATAATCCTTATGGTAAACATGGGGATAATAGTCTAGAGAGAGAGAGAATATACTGCGCTGTTTCTGAGGAACATTTCTAGGGATCATGGCTTGTTTCTCTATCACACAGGGCAGATTCCTCAGTTTTATGCAAAGTTTCTTAAATTATCAGCCTCCCTCCTCCCCTTACCCCATTTTTGTTGCAATTAAAGAGAACAGTTATTGAGTTATTAGAGCATGTCAGAACATTTCTTCTTTACGTAGAGGATCTTCTTCCAACCTCACCACAGCTCTGCGAAATGGGCCTGATTTTGTACATCTTACAAATAAGCAACAGAGGCTGAGAAACGGCTTCAGACACATGCCAAAGGTCACAAAGTCCTACTAAGTGGTAGGACTGGGATTCAAAGCCAGGGCCCTCTGGGTACCCAGTGAAGTAGCTAAAATTAATTCCAGCCCTTGCCATTGGGGCAAGTATTATTCCTTCAGGCTGACCATCATCTTTTAGGATATGGGTATATCCTTACATTCACAGTCCCTTTACACCAGCACTGCATTTTAATTATCTTAGGATAAAACTATAATCACAGAATCATATCTGTTACATCTGTCTCTATAGCTTTTTCTCTGCTTGGCGATCCTGTTTGGAATGAAATTATAGCACATTCACCAGCATTAATCCCATATGAGTGAATGTGAATGGCATCAATGTTATTAATTTAAAATGTGGGATGCTACCAGTTTTCAATTTGGACGGTTGAAATTATATATATGGCTATTTTCCACTTGTAAATTCAGGCTTTTATCCCTAAGAAGCATTTGAAAGGAGAGAAATAAAAATACTATTGCTAAATATTTGGGGGATTATTTTGTAAGTCAGTGAAAACAGAATCTTTCATTTGTTTCACCAATGGTGGGAAGGTTTTTGTTTTTTTTTTATTTTCCTGAATAGGTCCCCTGGGAATGAGGGCACATAACACAAAATAATATTCCTTTAATTAATTTTCCAAAAGCACTATTATTTCCATATGCTGACATCCACCTCTCTTTTCCAAAATGTCCCAAAAAGCTCCCCAAACAGATTCAACACAACTCAAAAACATAAGGGATGGCTTATTTTGACTTCCGTACTAAAGTCTAAAGACAACTTTTTAAATGATGCACAGGCGTAAAATTGTAGGTTATTTTCCCAAATTATAATATTTTTAACATTAAAATAAATTTCTCCACTTTCTTTGGTCTTTGACTGTGAAAGTGTGAACTCATCCGGACTCTTCATTGTCAGGGGACTTGGGGTACAATATGGCAGCTGGCTGCTGAGCAGAAAGCCAGGGGCTAAGTCTGAATTTTGAGCTATCAAGCATTGCTAAAACATCTATGCTCTTCAATAGGTGTGGTATCAAGCAGTGTCCCTTACATGTATTCTTCTTGTCTGACTAGCTGTAACTGGTCCTGGTCAAGGACATTCAGAAAATAAGGTACATTGCCTTCTTTCCTATCAACAACACACATTTCCGTGTTAGGAGAATGCAGTAAACTGCTGAATTTTCTTTAATACAATGGTCTGTATCCTTGACAATGTGACTCCTTATCCTATAGCCTCATGTAAAGCTAATATTCAGTGGAACATACTTCAGAAATTCCCAATCACTGGGGAGAAGGCTCAATATCTAACTCAGAAGGAGCTCAGGCTTATTTATTGTCTCTTGAATTTTATAGGTGTCACTTAGGCAAAGCATGAGACCTCAGCTTGAAAATATGGGGTGGGAATAGTCCTTGTTCTATCTCAGGGAGATAGGGAGAAAGAGATGAAATCATGGGTATGAAAGTATCTCTTAAACAGTAAAGTTGCCTGTAAATTAGTTACTATTTTCATTGCAGTGTTGTTGTTGTTGTTGTTGTTGTTGTTGTTTTGTTTTTAAGGAATTACAAGAAAAAATTTAGGTGACTTTTTGGTTGTGGCACAATGGGTTCACAAGTCAGGAGAGGAGCTCCTCTGACATCAGATTTTACAACCTTGAGCTTCATCTCCCTAGAGATTTCAGGGTAACATTTGGACATGGTCCCTGTGTTTCTCGTAATGTGTCTGAGAAAGAACCAAAGTTTCTGTTTTATACCTTGGTATGCTTTTGAGCCAAGTTCAGAACCACCAGCAACACAGGAGGTACAATGCCCCTATCCATTAGCTAAAAGAAGAAAGAAGAAAAAAATCCAGGGATCACTGGTTAAAGAAACACGGGCAGAATTCCCAACAGAACAGAACAGATAACTAGCTACCAAAAAGAAACTTTGATGTCTAGGGAGTTTCTGATATATATTATTTTGGTTATGTGGCATCCAGACTAAAGTCTGTCTTCTCAATTATTTTGAAAAGTACTGTTAAATGTGGCTTTCCTTTAATTTGTAATGATAAGTTATCCATGTTCCCAGAAAAGGAATGTATAGTAAATAAACTCATAACGACAATTTGGTCCTTTCCCTGGACCTCTGTCATTGCCAATTTTCATTCTCTAATCTTTGAATTTGAAAAATATTTTTCCATGTTCGTATTTAATACTACACTTCATACTTATGGCTTCTTACTGATATGGCATCCTAAAAAGTCTTATAATCATCCTTCTAATCGGATGTGTATCATTTGAACTCTGCTTCTCACACCGAGATCCAAGAGAGTGTTTAAGATTTGTGCCTGAATCCATGATGGTAATGAACAGAACAAATAAGCTGAAGTAAAATGATAATAAGTAATATTTGTTGAAGAGATACTGTATGTCAAGTCTTGTTTATGTTGTTTTTTGTTTTTGTTTTTGTTTGGATTTATTTTGTCCTCTAAAACTAGTAATAGTTTTCCTGCCTTACAGATGAAGACATTTAGGAATTAAAAAAAAAAAAAAACCTCATACCTTTTAAAAAGTCCAAGCAGTTATAGGATGGAGGTGGAATTTGAACCCAGAATGGTTTGCCTCTAAGACTGACCATTTTTCAGTGAATACTGCTACCTCTCCTCATCACATAGGTGTAATTCTACCTCATGTCATAGCATGTTTGCCTTTTTAAATTGTGTTTTATAAGCTTTGGTTACCAGAAAATAAATAGTCAATTTTTTAGGATTCAGAGTTGAACCTACCCCCAGGAGATATTTTGCCCAAACTAGTGTCATCTAATTGGGCACTTAACTCTTTTCATAACCAAATTCTTCTCACTTCATGGCTTTAAAACAGCTATTCAAAGCACACCTTCCTATTAGGGCCCCACGGCAAATCTATTCTTTCTAAGGACACGAGTTCACATGGTAATGTAGACTTCTGGTATAAAAAGTACCTCAGGGGCGCCTGGGTGGCTCAGTGAGTTAAAGCCTCTGCCTTCGTTCGGCTCAGGTCATGATCCCAGGGTCCTGGGATCGAGCCTCGAATCAGGCTCTCCTGCTTGTCGGGGAGCCTGCTTCCCCGCCCCCTCTGCCTGCCTCTCTGCCTACTTGTGATCTCTGTCTGTCAAATAAATAAATAAAATCTTAAAAAAAAAAAAAAAGCATCCCACAAAGTAGGTAGATAAGCCTTTACTTTCTTTGATGATTTTCCAGGCTTTTGAAAAACAACATCAAATGATTTTTTTTTTTGTTCTGACTTTTCAGTATTCAAAATCATTTTTAATGTTATTAATCTGAAAAAAATAGCCTTCATACAAATGATAACACCCAACTTTATGGTTTTCAGAATTCTTCTATCATGCATGTTTTGAGGACCCTGAACCCTCCCTGTGCCAGGTTTACTCCAGGGCTGGAGAAGAAGTCATGAATAGTAGGAAACACTGTCCTCAGTCAACTTGCAGTCTAGAACAGAGCCAAACAAATAAACCGTAACCGTAACAGACAGAACAAGAGTATGTGTGAAGGCAAACAGAAGGTGCAGTGAACCAAATCCGAGTTATTAAGAAAAGAATTACCCAAGGGCTTGGTATCTTAAGCTGAATCTTGAAAGATGGCTGCCTGTGGCTTAGGCAGATACATAAGAATGAGTCAAACATTGATTTGATTTGTGTATGATCACATAGGATCAACGGAAAAGACTCTGCATTACCTAAGATATATTTCTGTCTGAGGCAAATGATTTTATCAGTTGCAGATTTAGAGGAAAAACTTCAGTATTCTAGGGAGCCCCACCATTCCTCAGAGACTTTTCAAAGTTAAAAAATGAGAAAATCATGCATTTAAGGAGGGCAGGGTGGTTTGTGGAGGTAGCTAAAGCTGACAGAATAGAATATTCTCCTGGAATCTTACTTGGATCATCACATCTGTCACATCACACACATACAATTCGAAACATTCAAGCAGCAGTGCCATAGTTATGGATTCAGACTGATAGCCTTTTTCGATCACAAGATTTTGAACTTTCACTACACTTTCCTCTCATGTGCTTGCATGATACTGAATTTACCTGCTCATTTTTCTATTGAGAACATGCCCTTGCATCACATGTTTTATTTTTTTAGGAAAAAAATTTTTTTCTGTATTGCACCGCCATTTTCATAGAGAAATGCAGCAATGTAGTATTCAATAATTTATGAATTTAAAATCTTCAACTTTTGTATAACTGTGCAATGTTCTTCTCTTTCCTCATTACTGCTCCAGTCTGCTAAAATTGGTTTAAAATAATATCAAACCATTAATGAGCAATACTGTAATGTTATTTCTGCCACCATTTAATATTATCAAATATGGAGCTATTCAATCTTTTTATAATTTCTTAAAAGAAAATATGACTTGATGGGAGCAAATGGTTAAGAATATTTTTTCCCAAAGCACGTTGCCACTAATATTTTTTCTGAAGTACTGAAAAGGGTGTAGGTGTACAGCTCTTCAGAGAAACCATTCGGGTAGGCTGCTGCTAGTCTTGGTTTCATTCAGTTGTCTGGTAGCCAAGTATTTCTTACTTGGAAACTCTGATGACAGTGCATTCAAGTTGTGACATGATTTATTTCCTTTCCTTTTAACTCCAGGTGACTTTCCCAGGAAGAACTGGCATGTAATCTGTCTGTAATACCACTCCCTGCTCTTTGTGTAGAATGGACTCAGTCATTGCAATTCTTCAGACCAGCCCTTTGGGGTTGGATATTTTGAAGGAATGGGAATGATCTTATCCCTACTTTACTGTAGTCTGAAATAATATCTGGGTAATCACCTATGTTATCCTGGAGAGAACACTTTGCTGTAGATACCACCTTGAAATGTAATCTAAAGGGACTTTAGATGGCCAGATGTCATTACATTTTTAACTCCTTGGGAAACTCTTCAAATCATTCTCATTTAATGGTCAAAGTATCTCAGTAGAAAAAATTCCCAAGAAACTAAGACCTATTGTTAATTCAGTTCATAATATCCTGTCACTTACTCACTGAGAAATTACATAATGTAATCAAAGTAGAAAAGTAATCTTAGAGATTCAGAAATAAAAACTGTCAAAAGACTTATATGCTTAAATGATTTTACATTATCAATCCTAGTACAAATGACAAGCGAGTCTGTTATTATATTTGAATCTGTTGTTTGAGGCCAATGACCAATAAGGATGAATGTCATAAAAGATCAAGAACTGTTAAAAAAAAAAAAGAATTGTTTATGATTAGTGTTCTGCTATAGATACATTATGCAGGATAATAATTCCTTAATTTTAGGAAGACCCTTTGCTATTATTACAATTAAGTATGAACATATTGAGTGAATTTTGTTAGGAGCTGCCAAAGAACAAAATTCACTCATACTTGTGAAATGTAAGCACATTATTGAAGATGGTAATGAATTTAACATTTCAGTTAAAACTAACAGATGATTGTAATGAGTGAAGAAGTATAAGCATTATCCTAATAAGTGACTTTGCAGATTTCTCATCTGTAAGAGGCAATTGCTGAAAATCAGTCTTCAGATAAGAAAATATAATTATGATGGGGCTTCTGGATGGCTCAGTTGAGTAAGCATCTGCCTTTGGCTCGGGTCATGATCTTGGAGTCCTGGGATGGAGTCCCACATCAGGCTCCCTGCTCAGTGGGGAGTCTGTTTCTCCTTCTCTGTCTGTGTTCTCACTCTCACTCACTCTTGCTCTTTCTCAAGTAAATAAATAAAATCTTTAAAAATACATATATATAATGATAAAATAATTACTACTATTATTATGCTTAATATTTTATATCATTTCATTCTCAGTCATTTTATGTAGCTATATGAAGAAAGTATATGGCTATATTTATATATATGAATTAGAAACATATGTACCATGTATAATATATATACATTAGAAACAGTTTTATAATCACACAATTGTCGAGTGTGAGTCTAAGAAGACATTTAATAGCTGTATTGGTTTGGGTTGTGTTTTTGGTTCTGTTTTCTCTTACTAATCTAATATAGGAAACTCACTAAACTGTGCAAATTAATTCCAAAACAATTATCTGAATATTAAAAAAGAAAACATCAAGCTTTTTGTGGTAAAAAAGTAAACATAACTAGCTTTGACTCTGAATGAATATTTAAAGTGAATTTTATTTGTAGTAGTAAAGTTAAATGCATAACATACATTGTTCTCTAGATCATAAATATTTGCGAAGTTCCTTTAGCAATTCAGAGGAAAGGCCCCGGCTTCAAGAAAAGCTAACCATCTTAATCATCGTAATGGATAATACTTCCCATGATAATACATTCATCTAAACTGTGTTCTCTCTACTAAATAAGGGACAAAATTCAATAGAAACTTAGCAAATACTGAAATTTGAGTGTTTTATATTTGACCAGAAATATTTATCCAATATATTTCTGTAATATTATAATCCAGATAATTTATTTGAGTGAACATTATGGAAACCACAGAGTAGTCAACTTACTACCTTGAGGAGACCACAGATAGCCATCATGGTTTT